>NC_063055.1:6670000-6695000 GCF_018812025.1 Megalobrama amblycephala | reverse complement strand
CTAAATTTCTGTGGCAGCGCTGTCGAAGAGTAATTAGCTGGTGAAGTTGATTTACTTATTGTAGAGTTAACGAAACTTATCATGAGCATTGTAATGTTTGAAACGGATGTCATAAATCTGTAAGATCTTACCTTCATGCTGTGGAAATACAAATTGGAAAACAGAACACAACCCGTACAGCGCTAAAAAAAAAGGGGGCGGAGCTACATAAGGTCTATAGGCCGAAAAGTCAATTCAGAAAACAACTTGATAGTACAGTCGACAATGTATAATATGAGGATGCATTTAAAATAAACATGTGGTTCCCCAGTGTTGCCTCGGAATTGGGCAACTTTAACACTGTTGCCACGGGTGGTTTTTCATGTCCCCGAGTTGAAGCAACCCCAAAAAACATGATATTTAGCCCTTGGAATGCGAATTTTACCAGGGGACCCCTCTGAAATGCAATTGGGCTAGTTTTGGGCTAGTTTTAAGTAGCAATTGTGCAGGTTTTGTTGTGAAAACCTGCAACCCCGTGGTGCACTGTAGTCGTCCAATCAGTGACGCTGACACTGCAAATATGCAAATAAGGATGTTAAGACAGGGTTTAGAAATGTACAGTGTGAAACATCAGCTTATGAATACCCTGGATTAATTGTTAACCCTGGTTAAATTTTGAGCCATGTGAAACGTGAAGCAAGATAACCCAGGATTCTATTTACCTGGGGCTTACAATGACCCAGGGTTAACTTTTTCAAGTGTGAAAATCCCTTATGTGTCTTTCAAACCTCATTCTAAGCAAGCCAAAGTCGACAGTGGCATGGAACCAAAACTCTGTCAGTGACAGTGAGGAAGGGACCATGCGAGTTCTGTTCACAAATTGGATCCAGAGTCAGCAGTCGTAGCATTTCCATGCTTTTGACAGCGGCATATAGACACAGATAAAGTTATCCAGAGGTGATAAAGCAGCTTTGTTCTGCCTTCCTAGACCATTGTTGAGTTGTATGCGAAAGAGAGAAAAAAAACTCTGATCCGTTCTATTCTCCACCGTCGCCATACCTTCAGTGAGATAAAAATCTTTAATTAAGATGTAAATCTGGGATTGATGGAATAATTAGCACAAGCCTTTACCGAACCCGTTGGAAAATGACATTTGTTTGCATATTAATAGCATATCCCCAGACTTTACATGACCTTGTGACAGCCGCCGCACAGCACAATTAGCAGCAGATCAAGCAAAGCGACGGATTTAATGGCCGACGCGTTCGTCGCGCACAAACTCTGTTTCTGAACGCCATAGAGCCTGACCTTTGACCTCAACCAGCTCGTCACCTGCCCGGCCGCTCTGTATTCGTGCTCGGATGACAGATGTGTGAATGAAAAGATGTGATACATAGGAGTCAGACAATACGTCGTCGGGTCACACGCTTTCTGCTATTTGGCTTTGTGGCTCTCAGACTGGTGCGACTTTGCAGAGTCGATGGAAACTGTTTGCTTTGACATTGAAAAGACGACCTTGAGACTCACCGGCACACAAGTCTCTCCGCCGCTCAGGGCTGTCTAGTCTGTTTTATTAAAGTACAGCTTGGAGTGTTTCAGTGTATTAGCTCGGGTTGCATGGTGATTGTTTAACTCCCACTGGTTAAATATACACAAAAAAAGTGACATTTTATGAGTTCTACGTCGATTTTTAGCATAATATAATTCAACAATGCCGTATAACTCATAAATGGCTTGTGAACTACTGCATTAGTAAGATAATTAGCAGTACAAAGAAAATTAGCAGGTCATACAAACAAGGTTTATATCACAAATAATTGAGCTATCTTTGATATCTCAGACTTCAGAGTGCTTTGTTGATTACTAGGACCATTGCTTTATGATAGGGCTTCTGAGGTAATTACTGTGGCTTTTTGGAACCAGATTTTACAGATTGTGTATTGTTAATATTCAGTCAGCTAAATGTGTACATTTTCTAAAGATATTCCTGGCCCTTTAAACTCACCACCTTAACAATCTGCACAATTTGAGGCATCATTCATGATTTTTAATACTTGAGATTAGAGATTTGAATAAAGCACTAACTCTAAGTATATATATATATATATATATATATATATATATATATATATATATAAAAAAAGCCCAATTATTGGCTTTATCTGTATATTAATAATAATATGTCACCAGTATTCTAAATATAAAAAATAAAAAAAATAAATGAATGTATGAAATAATACTGTTTGTTACTTTGTTTAGTATTAGTGCATTTAAAAAAACATAATGTGTATCTTCAGCTACACACAGTCACATGATTGGTTGAACACTATATGGGTTTGATTCACTTAAAAGAACTGATTCAGAGTCATTTGTTCCTGCTTCCCAAATGAATGAATCTTTTGAGATGGTTCTTTTTAGTAAATCAATATATCACACACATATATATATATATATATATATATATATATATATATATATATATATATATATATATATATATATATATATATATATATATATTGATTTACTAAAAAGAACCATATGTATTATATATATATATATATATATATATATATATATATATATATATATATACAGTAAGTTGTAATCTGCAAGTGTTTGATTCACTAAAAAATAAAAATCTTAAAGCATCATCAGCACCTTTAAATTTAATAACAGTCCTGCAGTGTCGTTGAATAGAGGAACGTATATGTGAGAACCTTTTGATTAAATTCTACAGACTCTAAAACTTTTCTCTCAAATTGCACACAGATACATTTATATTTTGATAACGTTTTTCTCACTTTGTAATTTCCAATTACAGGCAGTTTTATCAGGTTGAAATTCTGTTGAGAAGAATGTAATTGGATCTGGTGTCAGTCTACAGATGGATGAGGTTAGACAGACATATGGTTTCACATCGCTGTGTTTTATAGGAGGAAAGTTTGAAGTAAAATAAAGTGAGAAGAACAGACAATCCCACAATGCATTGCTCCTGTCAGTTGACCAAGAGTCATATGTTTTTCTTTGTTCTCTGATTTTGATGCGCGTTCTTCCTCTCCAGCGGCACGGAGAGCAGAGTGCGAGTGTCATGAGTCATGGTTCGTTTTTAGAGCCCTTAGCGTATATTATTATTCTAGAACTATTACTTTAGATCATACTTAGAGTTATGAACATGAATAATACCTCAAATCGTGCGGCTTGTTGACGATATCTGGTTTGAATTATATATTGTTGTTGCTTTGAAAATTTAGAAGCAAAAAAAAAATGTTTTCTATCCCATTCTTTCATTCGCATCAGTTTCGTTGTCTTTCTCTCGCGTCAATGACAGCCAACACGAAGAGCCTTCAAAAAATGACGCTCGTCCCTCCCATCTCACCAAAACACGCTTTATAATTACTGGAACGGTTGCTCTTAACCTTTTGTGTTCGTTTATTTCAGCTTTCCAAATCCAGATAGCCTTTGTAGTGGGTGTCCTGTGGATCTATCGTCTTTTATCAGCACACATAATGCTGAATAATGACTGGCACACCCCACGGTTTTGTTCACTGGTTATTATGTTCTTTTGTTGACAAGACAGTACCCTTCTCTATATAATTAATATTTGGACATGTGCACATATCTCAATTTCTCCCGTTGCAATGACGCTATTCTCAGCCTAATGTGTTCACTGTGATATTAAAGCTGGTCGAGCAGATGTTCAGGTTCTGACCTTTTTATCGCAATAACGAGCCTGCTTTGTAGCAAACTCCTTATGTGCCTCCTTGTGCTGTTTGATGTTTGAGTGATATTTGTCCTGAAATAGTCTTTTTTTTTTTTTTTTTTTTTTTTTTATTAAAAAAACACATTATTCTACAATGCCTCCTGTCGAATGTTAGAATGACATTCAATGACATATTCTTTCTCTTGCAAAATAATGTAATTCACAGTTTGATTTATTTATTTATTAGAATAATTATATCCTATAACTATATAGGTATGAAAAAGCTTCACAAACAGTCTTTTCAACCACACAAGATCATTATTTCTGTGTAACAATTATCACAGAAGTACTGGAATTAAAGTTTATAGTTCGGATACAAACACTGATGTCTACGATAACGATCAAAATACAGCAAATCACGTTTTTGAAAGTAATGATGCTTCAAATTAAAGGTGCCCTAGATTGTTTTTAAAAGATGTAATATAAGTCTAAGGTGTCCCCTGAATGTGTCTGTGAAGTTTCAGCTCAAAATACACCATAGATTTTTTTTGATTAATTTTTTTAACTGCCTATTTTGGGGCATCATTATAAATGCGCCGATTTTATGCTGCGGCCCCTTTAAATCCCGTGCTCTCCGCCCACAGAGCTCGCGCTTGCCTTAAACAGTGCCTTAAAGTTTACACAGCTAATATAACCCTCAAAATGGATCTTTACAAAGTGTTCGTCATGCATGCGGCATGCATGCGTCGGATTATGTGAGTATTGTATACTGTTCTATTGTTTACTTCTGATTTTGAATGAGTTTGATAGTGCTCCGTGGCTAACGGGTAATGCTACACTGTTGGAGAGATTTATAAAGAATGAAGTTGTGTTTATGAATTATACAGACTGCAAGTGTTTAAAAATGAAAATAGCGACGGCTCTCTTGTCTCCGTGAATACAGTAATAACCGATGGTAACTTTAACCACATTTAACAGTACATTAGCAACATGCTAACGAAACATTTAGAAAGACAGTTTACAAATATCACTAAAAATATTATCATGGATCATGTCAGTTATTATTGCTCCATCTGCCATTTTTCGCTATTGTTCTTGCTTGCTTACCTAGTCTGATGATTTGGTTGTGCACATCCAGACGTTAATACTGGCTGCCCTTGTCTAATGCCTTTTATAATGTTGGAAACGTGGGCTGGCATATGCAAATATTGGGGGCATACACCCCGACTGTTACGTAACAGTCGGTGTTATGTTGAGATTCACCTGTTCTTCGTAGGTCTTTTAAACAAATGAGATTTATATAAGAAAGAGGAAACAATGGAGTTTGAGACTCACTGTATGTCATTTCCATGTACTGAACTCTTGTTATTTAACTATGCCAAGATAAATTAAATTTTTCATCCGAGGGCACCTTTAAGATTACATTGTTACACCTATAGGTGGCTGTTAATGAGATGCAAGAGATTCATTCAGAAACGCTGATTCATCCAGTAAAGAAGCAAGTCTTTATGAGTGAGTCATTGAATCATTCACTCAAACTGTTTTTTTAAATAGTTAAAATGAATTAAAGTCACCCTGTAGTCTATCATTTTATCCCTTAAAACTCATCTTTGATCACCAAATGACACATTTAAACATTTTTTCCTGTGAAAAATAAATTCTTCATGCCTTAAAATAGCTTGAATGTAACTCTACATGGAAATTATTTCACAATTTGTATCACTCCGCTTGTTTCTGCCAGATCTATACTTCAGCATCTCTCACACTGACTATAATTTTACAAAAACTACTGTTGTTGTGTCACGGAATGTAATGTAGTTGAGAATATAGTTGTTTTGACCTCATATATGTGATTTTTATATATTATATATATATATATATATAGCGCCTATTTGATCATTTGTTTAGATGTTTTTGGATAGATAGATAGATAGATAGATAGATAGATAGATAGATAGATAGATAGATAGATAGATAGATAGATAGATAGATAGATAGATAGATAGATACTCACTGATTTGGTATGTTCAAGGTGCTTTATTAAATATATACATTTTCATTTGAAACATTAGTTTATATTTCAGGGTTTATTGACAGATCGAACAGCTTATAAATGCGTGTGGCCCAGTTTTTTTTTACATACACATATGTAACCCCATGTTTCTGAGGCCTTTCATCACATCCACCTCATTTTGTTTACCAGTAGCCGCTCTCCTCAGGAAAACGCGCCACACACTGTTGCCATGAGTGATGGCTTTCACGAACAGCCACTGCCAAATGCATACTCGTTTTTTGGCTCGGGAGGGGACAGGGGGCGGCTCTGACCTGCATCTTATTCTTCTCGTTGTTGTCTTGGCTTTGTATTCAATTCCCCAAGAGCTCTTTAGCCTCTAGCCAACGACATGGCCGAGCCAAAGGGAGAGAGACCGAGTGGAAGGGGGCAGGAAGGGGGGGGGGCACCAAAGTGTACCTCTGGAAATGGTTTGTGTCCATGGCAACGAGGGGAAGCTGGAAGATGGATTTGCAGTGTAATTCAAATCAGCCCCATTTGGTGGAGTTTGTATTGTATTACTGTTCCTGCAGAGGGGCTCTTGTGGATTCTGGAAAATTAGTTGTCGGGTAGAAAGGACTATGGTTAAAAGCTTCAGCAGGCCTATTATTGTTCACCCAGGCTAGTTGCGTTCGCTCGTCTGATGTGATGGATCTGTCATAGGTTTAGTTGGGTTGCTGTGTTTATTAAGAGCGTACAGGTCTCTGTAGACGCTGTTAGCGGCTCTCACGAGTGTCCCTCAGTGTTCATTAATGTTCTATTCATGGTTCGGGCTTTTTATGACTGCACATTTACTGGTTCACCTCACTGACGGCTCTAGGTGTACTAACAGCTAGCTCGCTACTGGAGACTTGTGCTAATTGTGCTCGAGGACTGGATGCTTCTAGCCTGATTGCACACGGACATCATTAAGACATCCATTCATCTGAAACATGTTTTCGAGCATCTTCTGCTCTGCAAAAAATACCATGCAGTTCAACATCCAATACTCGTAATAAATGTGAATCCAGTGGTTTTTCTAATGTTTCTACACAAACATATCACTCAACCCTGAAATAGATTGTTCTATGAAATAGTATGTTCAAAAACATACTCTATGCATTAGGGCTGCACGATTAATCGCATGCTATTCTCACGCGCATTTCGTCAGTAAAGCCGGTTCCCTGATTACCACTAAATCGCCATCACCTGCTTTCTAATGAAGCGGCATTTAATGGACAGAGCCGTAGGTCACTGAAAAGCCACGCAATATCGCGTTCATATCGCAGATGAATCGCCTGCGATAATGAACGCGATATTGCGTGGCTTGTCCGTGAACTACGGCTCCGTCTATTAAAAGGCGCTCCGTTTAAAAACAGGTGATGGCGATTTAGCGGTAATCAGGGAACCGGCTTTACTGACGAAATGCGCGTGAGAATAGCATGCGATTAATCGTGCAGCCCTACTATGCATGCATTATACAAAATAATTTATCATAAAATAAATATTATAAATGTATGTGTGTGTATATATAATTATATAATAATTACAAAAATTATGAAATAAAAATGTATATTTTATCTTTACGTTTTATTGCATATTACATTAGTTATTATAAAAAACAATCATTTAAAATATTCGATAAACTATTTTTAATTTTAGTATATATATATATATATATATATATATATATATATATATATATATATGTGTATATATATGTGTGTGTGTGTATATATATATATATATATATATATATATATATATATATATATATATATATATATATATATATATATATATATATATTATAATCATAAAATAAAAATATACATTTATATGCGTGTGTGTGTGTATATTTATTATTATATATAATATTATGATGTTATAATAATTACAAAAAGTGTGAACTACATATAATATTATATAATTTTATAATTTAAATTATAGTTATTAAAAATGTACATCTTTTAAAATATTTATAATTATATAATATATATGATAAATATTTAATGATTAATTTTTATTTGTTTTATTTATTTATTTTATTTTATTAAGGTTTTGGTATTTTATTCAGCTGCAAGCGTTGTTTAATATTAACATTTTATAACATGATTTATAATGTACAGTAGAATTCCATTTTAGGTTATTTATCAGATGTTTGTACTGTCGAAAGTACCGTCACTTCAGTCTGTGCTTCTGCTTTAGTCCAGCAGGTTTTTGAAAGATTGAAACCAAGTGGGAAAGTCAAATGAAAGAAAAACATTGTTTAAATCTCTAATGACTAATGTCTGCAAACTGTAAAGGTCGTGTACCAGACAGACTTCCTGAAAGGCACCGAGAAAAACTGTTGTCTTGTCAATAAGCCCTCGCTCAAACAGGTGGACGGTTCTCCCATTGTTCCTCTCACTCATCAAAGTCAAAGAGACAATTGACCCAGACTCTCCGAGCACTTAGTCCTTTACGCATATCAATTAATGCACAGCATCGATTTTTCTCGCCCCGTCATTCACCCCTCACTCCATCTTAACAATCTGTCCACCCAGTCACCTTAGAGCGTCGCTATCGGAGTTCTCCATCATGAAAGGCCACTGGAGTTTTCAAGGTTTTCATTGCGTTTCTGCCCTAGTTCTTCATTTACAGAGGGTTCAGTGTGACCTTAGACATAATAAAGCAATATTGCTTGGACTGGAATGGTGGGAGACCAGTGGAAACCATCCTGGAATTATCCTCATAAGAAGGACACCGAATATGGAAGCGTAATAGATTTCTTCGAAATTGGAATAGCTAAGCTGGTACTCAGAGAGTGGGAGATCTCAGCTGGGGAGAAATTAGTTCGTTCAAATGGAATCAGTGTCACTACCACTCCTCAAACTAGTTCAGCTGGAGAGACGAGCGAAATGAAGGGAGCTTGGACGTTAGTTGAAGGTTAAATTCTCAGTTCAACCAAAAATACTCACCCTCATGTCATTGCAAACCCATATAATTTTCTTTCCATTGCGGAAGACCATAAGGAGGTATTTTGAAGACCCTCCAAGCAGCTGTTTTCCATACGGGAAAAGCATAAACGAGAAAAGCTTTATTAAAGTAGCCCATATGAATTTTTTTTCAAGTCTTTTGAAGTCTAACAATATCTTTGTGTGATGAACAGACCAGATCTCAATAGCTCTTAAATTGCATTTACTTGTTGCTGAATGAATCCTGTGAATCATGTTGGATGTGTTTGCTAAATTACTAAATGTGAAATGTCATTCGTGCATGCACATATTCATATTTGGGGTGTCAGGATGCATTGCGCCAGGCTTGACGTCAATGTGAGCAAATGTCACATGCCTTCTAGTTTAAATATGTGCATGTGCAAATGAGATTTTCAGTGAAAAACAACTAAGCTTTCATATGACTTCAGAAGATTTGAAGTACATATGGACCACTTTTCTGGTGTTTTTTTTTTTTTTTTTTTTTTTCTCTCCGTGCTGTCATTGTAAGGAAAAAAGCAGCTCAGAGATATATCTTATGTTGTGTTAGTAAATGTAAATAATGTGAATCTGGTGGTTTTAAGATGTTTTTCAAATGTTTACACAAACATATCACTCAACCCTCAAATAGTTTGTTCTATAAAAATAGTATGTTCAAAAACACTTATGCAATATGTGTGTATCTATATGTGTGTGTTTTTATATATATATATATTTATATGCAAACTTAATTATTAAAATTAATGTGCATTTTAAGCAAAACATTTATTCATTTGTCATTCCAGCATGCACATATTCAAATGTATTTAATTGGTTTCCACATGTTTTCTAGTTTAAATATGTGCATATACAAATGAAATTTTCAGTGAAAAACATCATATGGGTGTCATTTATGGTGCTTTTTGTGCTTTTATGATACAGTAGAGAAACTCAAAGATTTCTTTTCTTTCTAATATCTTATTTTGTGTCCCTCAAAAGAAAGAAAAAGAAAAAAATATATTTTTATACTAAATTAATACATGTACATTTTAAGCAAAATATTTGTGCAAAACATTGATGCAAAATGAACAAATAAATAAATATAATTTTAAATGTAATAAATATATATATAAAAAAAATCATACACAATTGGAGCAACCTGAGCATTATTAAATGTTAACAATATAAATTTTTGGCTGATCTGTTCCTTTAATATAGTCTTCTTCATTACCATGGTTAAGATGATAATCTGCAGGCCACCAGTTCAATCCCCGAGTTTCACATGTATGCACTTGAGCAAAACACTTAACCACAAGTTGCTCCAGAGCGTTTGTCTCTGTAACGTGTCCCCTAAGTCACATTGACCAAAAGTGTCCGCCAAAAGAATGCGTGTTTACATTGAGCATTGTTTCACTGTATGCTTCCTGTCACGGGCAATTTACAGCCCCCGTTGAGTTCCTGTCCCAGATTCCGCTTGCTGTACATGCTGCGCGTTGAGAGGGATCAATACGGTCTTCAAGGAAACATTCCGGCTGTCTCGCGACGACGGATCGTTGTATTGTTGTCACCTGGGTATTTGTGTCCTGGGAACCACTTTAGGACCACCCTACCTGGAAAAGGTGACGATATATCATAAATCACATTAGTTCCAGTTCACCAGGAAGACAAGTGCAGTTTAATTGGACAAAAACTCATTTCACAAACGTAGGAAAGGGAGGGAAAAAAAGCGAAAGCAAAAATGGGCAGGAAGGCCTTGAAGGTGCATGTACCGAGAGATATCCTTTTCTATCTCCTTAATTAAGACTGCTCCCATTTCTTTTTTCTTTCCTTAGACATATGGGCATAATTAAGGGAAAACAAATCATTACTGCTGTGTGCATTGCTGGTGAATAATGGCATTGTCAGTTTCAACTGCGCTTGCTTCATTTCCCAGACAGACAGGCGCGCTGGAGGTAAAAATGCGGAGTTTTGCTGTCGCTGATGGAAAATAATGCCATCTTAGACATCGTGATGAATTAGATACCTGGGCTTTTGGCAAATATTTAGCTTCCCCCCCCCTCCGTGCGTCTAGTTTTGAGGTGTTTGATGCAATCCGGGCGGCTGCGCTTTTACAGGCTTTTCTCTATCTCTCCTCTGTGTGCGTTTTTCATTAGAGTCTCTCTGGAGCGGCCTCAAAATTAAAGCGCATTTAATTTACTGAGCCTCGTTATGCATCATCAGCTTATACTGTACTTCTCGCTGCTGACATATAACAGTAATCAACAATAGCCGCATTTAGGGCTGAAGTCACTAAAATATGACTTGATTTTCGGTGAGGATTGCATATTTTAATGCGCCGTGTCACGAATGGTGACGCAAACATTGTTATAATAGATGATCCGGGTCGGGTTATGGCAATGCTTTGTGTACATTAGCGTAACTCTTCTCGTGCACGGTTTAACACATGCACGGTCGACTTTTAACTCCACTTAACACGTCTAACGAATATGCCAGTTTTATGAATGTTTTAATATCTGGCAGCTTCCCTGCAGATGTACTTCTGAGGAAACCAGGCCAGCTCACTCCCACGGACGCTCGGCGGCAAAAACAAATGAAAGCGCAGAGGAAGAGCGTCTGCGCCAGAGGCGTAGCTGGCATTGGAACTGCGGGGACGCGTCTCTGATACACTTACAAATTACTGTGCTTGTCTCTTTTGCTTTTTGGAGATAATCAATACCCTTAATGTGTCCCTTACACTTTTCAGGTTTTGAAAAAAATGAGCAAAATCTTATCACTGTAAGAGTAGTTTTGGTAACACTACATTAAGGTTCAAATAATTAACATCATCTAATGCATTATTAGGTATAATGAACTTCCAATGAACATCATTTTGTACAGCATTTATTATTGTAGTTTAATGTTAATTTATATATATTTTTTTATACATTTTCAATTGTTAATGTATTATAAACAAACATAAATTGAGTATGTATAACTTCATTGACGGAAAGGAATTGAAAGTGGGTTGAAAATCACATTATGAAACACGTTGGCCACAATTATTGGCACCCTTTTATTCAATACTTTTTGCAACCTCCTTTTCCCAAGATAACAGCTCTGAGTCTTCTTCTATAATGCCTGATGAGTTTGGAGAACACCTGACAAGAGATCAGAGACCATTCCTTCATGCAGAATCTCTACAGATCCTTCAGATTTCCAGCTTCATGTTGGTGCTTCTTCTCTTCAGTTCACTCCACTCATTCTCTATAGGGTTCAGGTCAGAGGACTGAGATGGCCATGGCAGAAGCTTCATTTTGTGCTCAGTGACACATTTTTGTGTTGGTTTTGATGTTTGTTTTGGATCATTGTCCTGATGGAAGATCCAATCACGGCCCATTATTGGATTTCTAGCAGAAGCGGCCAGGTTTTGATTTTTTTATCTTTTGGTATTTGATAGAATCCATGATACCATATATCTGAACAAGATGTCCAGGACATCCAGCAGAAAAATAGGCCCACAACATTAAAGATCCAGCAGTATATTTAACCGTGGGCATGGGGTACTTTTTATCCATGTGTGCACCAAGCCCATCTGGTGAGTTTGCTGCCAAAAAGCTCTTTTTTTTTTGTTTCATCTGACCGTGAGGAATTTCAAGCCGGTCCCGTTTGAAGATCCAGTCATGTCTGACAACTGAATATGCTGGAGATTGTTTCTGGATGAGAGCATAGGATTTTTCTTGAAACCCTCTCTAACAACTTGTGGGGATGTAGGTGCTGTTTGATATTTTTTTTAGGCTTTCTGAGACTCAAGACTCAAATAATCTCTGTAATTCTCCAACTGTGATCCTTGGAGCGTCTTTGGCCAATCAAACTTTCCTCCTCATCGTGCATTAGGATGATGTAGACACACGTCCTCTTCCAGGCAGATTTATAACATGTTTAGTTAACATGTTTAGATTGGAACTTCTTAATTATTGCCCTGATAGTGGAAATGGGGATTTTCAATGCTTTATCTATATTCTTATAGACACTTTCTATTTTGTGAAGCTCAACAATCTTTGCTGCACATCAGAACTATATTGTTTGGTTTTACTCATTGTGATGAATGATTAAGGGAATTTGGCCTTTGTGTTTCCTCATGTTTATACTCCCGTGGAACAGGAAGTCATGGCTGGACAATTTCATGTTCATGATCACCCTGGTGTGCTAAAAAATTTAAATATGAATGGGAATAAACTTCAGAGATATTTTACTCATAAAAAATAATTCTATTATTCTGCCAATAATTGTGGCCAACGTGTTTTGGAGAAAAACATTTAGTTCCTAACGTGATTAGTTCCTAATCACATTAGTTCCTATATATAATCACATTTTTATATATATATATATATATATATATATATATATATATATATATATATATATATATATATATATATATATATATATATATAATGTGATTATATATAGGTGATATATATATATATATATATATATATATATATATATATATATATATATATATATATATATATATATGTGATTATATATAGGAACTAATGTGATTATATATATATATATATATATATATATATATATATATATATATATATATATATATATATATATAATATAGTGTATAGTTACATTTAATATTTATATAGAATATTTATTGTATTATATATTGTTATTTATTTATATTTACCATTGTTAATTAATTCATGTTTGTTCATAATATGCAAATTTATAAATGAATAAACTATAATAATGTTTTAAGTATTTAATGTATTAATAATGTAAATATAACTATGAAGTAATAGATTAACCTATATTAATAAATGTTATGAAATATTAAGTAACACTTTACAAAAAGGTTTCATTTGTTAACATTATTTATGAAAGATAATTCTTAAACATTTTTTAAAAATGTTTCTTAATCTTAATTTCAACATTTACTAATACATTATTTAAATCAAAAGTTGTACCAGTTCATATTATTTAATGGACCTGAGCTAATATGAACTAACAATGAACAGTTGTATGTTTATTAACATTTTACAAAGTTTAATAAGTATAGTAACAAATGATTTGCTTATTGTAAGTTAAGTTAGTTAATTTTAGTTAATGCATTAACTAATGGTAATCTTACTGTAAAGTGTTACCAAATATTATTAATTTGATATCTAATTAAAACTTGATGTTACTGTAATTTTGTATTGTAGAAACTGAGTTTATCATTATACATGGCTATTTTTTATTGTGAATCCAGTTTAAATGGCGTAATTAAATATTTTGCAATTTGCTATTGTGTTTTCAAATTATTTTCTCTCTTTATTTGGAAACTAAAAGATCAGATTATTTAAAACTAATTAATGGTGAGTTTCACATTATATAACACCGGAGTTAAAAATAGGTGCTCAAAACAGTATAAAAAGTATGGTTCTGACTCTCAATTTTGATTGGATGAGCAACATTCGAAGCTGATTAAATTCTATGTATTTATGCAGCTGTATTTATTCTATAATGTTGCGACAATACTGCAAACTTTTACCATATTGTTTACCTCATTACTCCATGTTTTTGTCACTATCATGTGTAAAGAATGATCACTCATAGCCACACAGATACAAATCTACACATTTGTGCTATTGCGTGGAATGTGAGTTCATTCGGCCCACCTTTAGTGTTATCGGCAGCATCAATAGCATTTTGTATTGTTGATCCATTTTTGGGGACTGTGGGTATCTGTGGATATTTGACATGCATTGGTTTGAGTGGACAGGGAAAAGGAAAATCATGCTCACTGAAGCTTGAACGAGACGGGCCGCTGCTCTCTGCAAACGCCTCTTATCAAGCGAGCGCCGCCAACTGCAGGCTATTGTGCGGGCCGGGATGTTTCGGTTTACTCATCCGTTTGTTTGTTTGTTTGTTTCCAGGTGCTCCAGAAAGGAAGCCTGTGAGAAGTGGGCCGAGCCGCTTCACTTCAGTACGGAGCTGAAACAGTGTGTTGACATCACTGTCACTCCCGATAACATGTCCGTGACCTCCGCTTCGACACAGGTGATTGAATTTTATATGCTACTCCAGAAGCATAAAATCACTCCGGTATAGCGGCGTAACTGTCTTCATAATGCATTTTTATCATGGACGCTCACAACGGTGTCTTTTACGAGTATTGCTTTTACAGTATAATGAGTGCTCTGATAAAAAATGTACTGTATAAGAATAACATTGACATTTATGTATTTTGAACAGACCTGAATTAATGAGTAAAAATATATAGTAAATATAAAAATAGTTCATTTAAATCAATATAACATAGATAGATGGATAGATAGATGCAATTAGATTTAATGTTCTATATTATATTTATATTTACCATTGTTCAATAATTGCATGTTTTTTCACAATATACACATCTATTGTATGGCTTCAGAAGATTTTTACCATGTTTTTATGGTGATTTTGTTTTTTAATTAAATTGGGGGAAAAGCAGCTCAGAGGTTTATTGGTTTATTTATTTATCAGCATATTATTTAGTCTTCATCTTGTGTTTTTCTTATTATAAAAGAAAGTAATACAGCTTTAAAACAATGATGACAGGATTTTCATTTTTAGATGATTTTGTCACTTAATGCTAACAGAACCGTGACAAAACGCTGTTCTCACACAGTTTAATCAGGCTGGTCACGTGATCTCCTAGCATGTCTGACAAGAGATTGTGTGTGTTTGTGTTTCAGCTGAGTGTGAAGGTAGCTAACGTCCCAAACCTCTCAGCGGGGGTGACATGCGTGTTTGAGGAGCTAACAGAAAGTCCTGGAGAAGTTCTGGCCAAAGGACAAATCCTCTGCATGTCCCCATCCCTGCGGGACGTCCCATATGTCACCCAGGGATACGGTAAGAGACACGAAATGCCATTCAAAGTGCATTTGACATCTGTAATGTGATAGTGTTTTGGACTGAAAATAGAAATGAGTGGATCATGATTGGATCTTAAAAAGCTGTAATATTATTGGTCATTTTCCTCTGCCCTTTTTGCATTAGCAAAAGATTTCAGAAGCACCATCAACCACTGAAATTCAACTCTTTCTCCACTTTTCCAGGGTTGAACCATCATCTAAGAGTCTTAAAGGGATAGTTCACCCAAAAATGAACATTTTGTCATCATTTACTCGCCCTCATGTTGTTCCAAACCTGTATGAGTTTCTTTTTTCTGCTGAACACAAAAGAAGATATTTTAAAGAATGTTGGTAACCAAACAGTTGATGGGCCCCATTCACTTCCATAGTAGGAAAAAAAAAAGTCAATGGGTGCCGTCAACTGTCTAGTTACCAACCTTTTCTAAAATATCTTCTTTTGCGTTCAACAGAAGAAAGGTTTGGAACAACATGAGGGTGAGTAAATGATGACAAAATGTTCATTTTTAGGTGAACTATCCCTTTAATAGGGATAAATACAATGTTTAATTTGACTTGAATGAGAACGAGGCTGAGGGACAGATACATAATTCATTTAACAGGTTGCATTAATGTCCTACACCATGTCTAATTTACACAACCCATGTTTCCAGAATTTTGTCCACTGGAAATGTGTGGAAAAATATGTATTTTTCAGTGCAACATCAAGTACAATCCATTATCATGCATGTTAACATAAATATGAAATCTACCCTAATAAGGTCCAAACAGCAAAGGATGTTTCCTCATACGCTGACCATCTCAGATAGTTGATCTCTTTTGGTTGACATACTGTCAGCACTTCTTTAATCATCATAATATCATATGGCTAATATTGTAAATAATTTAGCATGGGCTCCTCCTGCCGAGTCTTGGTTTCTCACAACATTTTGTTCTCAGTTTTCTTTTTACATCCTATAAAGCATATAAAGGAATGAATGGATTACGTATCACCAATAAATAAATTAAAAATAGAATCCAGTGTTACTTTTTTAGCATACCATGCGTGTGTGTGTGTGTGTGTGTGTATGTATGTATGTGTGTGTGTATATATATATATATATATATATATATATATATATATATATATATATATATATATATATATATATATATATATATATATATATATATATATATATATATATATATATATATATATATATATATATATATATATATATATATATATATATATATATATATATATATATATATATATATATATATATATATATATATATATATATATATATATATATATATATATATATATATATATATATATATATATATGTATATGTATATGTATATATATATATATATATATATATGTATATGTATATATATATATATATATATATATATATATATATATATATATATATATATATATATATATATATATGTATATATATATATATATATATATATATATATATATATATATATATAATATGTGTGTGTTTTAAAGCAATTAATGCTTTTATATTTACATTTATAATGTCTTATATAATATAATTTATGATACAAAAATATTTTGATTTCAAATAAATGCTGTTCTTTTGAGCTTTGGCCATCAAAGAATTCTGAAAAAAAACATGTATCACAGTTTTCACATAAATATGAAGCAGCACAACTGTTTTCAACATTAATAATAATGACAAATGTTTCTTGAGCTGCAAATCAGCATATTAGAATGATTTCCGAAGTATCATGTGACACTGAAGACTGGAGTAATGATGCTGAAAATTCAGCTTTGATCACAGGAATAAATTACATTTTAAAATATATAAAAAAATTGAAAAAAAGTTATTTGTAATTGTAATAATATTTCACAATATTGCAGTTTTTACTGTATTTGATCGAATAAATGCAGCCTTGGTGAGCATAAGAGATTTCTTTCAAAATATTTTATATTATATATTTATGTTTTTATGGTTTTCATTTATCCCTTCAATTTATACATTAAATCAACACGTGTTCATTCCATATTTAATTTGTATTTGTATTACCAAATGTAATTAATATTTCATCCTGTCTTAAGGTCCATCTCTTTTCACAAGCCATGCTTTACTGTGGACACACATTTTCATCTTTCGACAGTCAGACAGACTCTTACATCTGTCACCCACAGCCTCGTTTTCATTTGCGTCAAATGAAATACATCTACTCTGACCAAGTCTATTAAGCTGCTCTGGAGAACTACTTTGGAACAATTTACGCTTGAGAAATAAAATTTAATTTGATTTAATTAATTTTTTTTCCTTCCGCGTTTCCCATTTTGTGTTTGCCTTTTTTTTTTCTGATGACTGATAATTACATGAATCTCTTCTGAGCCTCCTGAAGCTTTGAGACTTACTTCAATTCCCCCTTTTTTTTTTTAATTTTTCTCATTTTTAAGGTACTCTAAGAATTCAAAATCTCCTGATGGTAACTTTTAGACTCCGGAAGCCTGGTAGTCCCATTAATAACAATTATTGCATGTCCAAATGGAAATATTATGTCAATTATAGTGAAGTGAGGCCCACAAGTATAATTTGATGGGCAGAGATGTAGTCATTATGGAACGCAAAAGGGTTGCTGAGTTTGAAACATAAGTGCATTTCGCTCACAGATGGAAGAAGTGGATAAATGGTCTCGCAATCAAATATATTAGAAACATGAACATTACTGAGTATATGTGCAGAGCGGGACACTGCCTGCATTAGACCATCAGTGCAAATTCAAACGGCCCTTCTCATGCTAACTTCATTTCTCGTGCATTTTCTCCGCCTTTCTCTTCATTACTGTCTCTTTCCATTCTTTTCCAGGCGATAAACGGGTCGTGAAGCTCTCTCTGAAGTCCAAAGAGACAGGCCTCAAATTCATCACCACCGATTTCATCTTCTACAACTGCAGCGTCTTGCAATCGTAAGTGCGCCGGTCAAAGATGTCTTTGTGACGTGTGAAACTGCCAGCCGGGTTTGATTGGATTCGCAGTCATTGAACTAGTTTCCTTCACAGCCGCCGTTATCCACTTTGTCAGCATTTTTACCATTTTTTTTTCCCCCTCAATTGATTCAGCACTTTTCATCCAGTCTCACGTCCTTGCTCTTAAAACAGCCAGCACTGCTGCTGGAATTATTCACATAAAAAAATAACAGTAATTTTAGTGAAGAGAAAGTTCTTGAAAACATGCTAAAGGAGAGGAGACTGAAGCCTGATTAAAGCTCTGGGTGGGGAACAAAGGAAGCTTGTTTCTGCCACTGAATAAATAACAAAAAAGGTAACTGCTACATTTTATCTCACAATTCAGATTTTTTTCTCACGCAATTGCGAAAATCTTGCAATTCTCACTTGTGAGTTAAAGTCAGAATTACA
Organism: Megalobrama amblycephala; assembly: GCF_018812025.1. Classification (NCBI taxonomy): domain Eukaryota; kingdom Metazoa; phylum Chordata; class Actinopteri; order Cypriniformes; family Xenocyprididae; genus Megalobrama; species Megalobrama amblycephala. The sequence goes on along the minus strand of NC_063055.1, from coordinate 6,676,037 downwards.
AGATATTAACTCACAATTCTGACTTTTTTCTCAGAATTGCTAGTTAATATCTCTCAATTCTGACTTTATAACATGCAACTGCGAAGTCAGTCTTTTCCCCCCCTCAGATTTGGACTTTATATCTCACAATTGTGAGAAAAAGTCAGAATTGCGAGATATAAATTCGCAGTTGCAAGAAAAAAAGTCAGAATTGTGAGTTTATATCGCAAAAGTATCTTTTAGTTTTATTCCGTGGTGGAAACAAGCTGAAACAGTAAACATTTAAAAAAAAAAAATGGTTATCTATCTTAATATTATGTAACAATACTATAATGAAAAATACATTCAAAAATAAAAGCTCTAAAAAGTTATTGTTCCTTTTTTCTCAGAACTGCAAGTTTATATCTCAGAATTCTGACTTGATATCACGCAATTCTGAGGAAAAAGTCATAATTGTCAGAAAAAGTGGCTATTTTTTATTCTGGACAGAAACAAGCTTCCATAGTTTTGAGAACCTCATTTAAAAATAAAACGGAATAAGAACATTTTCTCCGGAAATTTCTCAGAAACCAGCAAACATCCTGCTGAAATCATAATTTCTCTTTGAATAACACAGTAAGTTCCCACAGGCAGTAAAAAAGAGTGAGTTGCAGCTCCGTCTGTGGTCAGTAAATGAGTGTAATTGCTCCAGAGGTGTTTGCGCTGGTGTGTAATTGCGGTGCGGTCCAGCTGTTTGCTGCTGGAATGAGTTCAATCTGTGATGCAGGTCATATTTGCACTCAGTTCTTGCAGTCGTCTGCTTCTGGTTTAAGTCAACTCACTTTTATTTATAAAGTGCTTTTTACAATACAGATTGTTATACAAAGCAGCTTCAATGTAATAAACAGGACAATCACAGTGTTAATTTTGTATAGTTCTGCATTTATAAAAAAAAAAAAAATACAATTCTAGATGTAACAGCTTTGAAAAGACAATAGTGTCACTATTCAACTAAATGGCAATGATACAAAGTTCATCAGTAATGAATCGAACTTCAGCTCTGTAGAGCACAGGGTTTCAAACTGGGGTCCTGGGAAAAAAGTAAAAAAAAAAAAAAAAAAAAAAAAAAAAGATTAAACTACCTAACTAAATAAATATATTTTGTTAAAGTAAAAATTTTAAATTATAAATTATTACTTTATAAAATAATAGCAATTATAAATTATATTTAAATAAAATTAATACATTAATACATTTGATTTAAATTAATTAATATAAATACATTTGATTTAAATAAATACATAAATATAAAAAAACACATTTAATTTAAATAATTAAAATTAATACATTTGATAAAACTAAATAAATACAACTTTATTTAAATAATTAAAAATGCATGAATATATATAAACATATTTTTAAAATAACATTTAATTTAAAATTATTACATTTGAAAAAAACGAAATAATAAAATAAAACTATTTAAAGAATAAATAAAAAAATAATAAATACATAAAAATTACATTTAATTTAATGAAAATTAATTCATTTGAAAAAATTAAATAAATAAAACTTTATTTAAATAATAAATAAAAAATAAAATATTAATACAAATTTACAAAATAAGTTAAAATTAAAAAAAAAATTGGAAAAACATTTGATTAAAATAAATGAATTAAAATATTTAAAGAAATAACATTTAATTTAAATAATTAAAATTAATACATTTGATAAAACAAATAAATACATAAATAAAACTTTGTTTAAATACATAAAAATGAATGAATAAATAAATTGATTAAAGTTAATAAGTGAAATGTGTTTTAAATAATAAATTAATACATTTGATTAAAATAATTTGTTAAAAATACAGTACTACAGTGAGCAGGAAAAACACAATGAAGCTAAATGTTTTACTCATATATTTATATATATTAATTCATGTTTTAGTAATTGGGTCTTCAGTCTGAACACTGTAATCACGGCCAGACTTTGGCCTGAGAGCAATCCACGCTCTATATATTTGTTCATTTGCACTTCAGTCACCGTGGAGTCAATGCAGAGGGTGGAGACATGTCGTTGCGTCCCGGAGGACAGGAACCCCCTCGTTTATTTCCATCCACCGCTCCTCCTTTCATTCGAACGCTTTACATCACTTAACCCAGTCAGCGAGCACAATCATGCATTGTTAGCGCCTCCTTTGTTTTTCCAAAACCATTTCGGCCGTTCCAGTTGTGATTTGCATCAAAACGGGAGGGAAATGTGAATTGGTTTATCAAAGGAAGGAAAGCGAAAAACAAAAGGGCGATGAAATATGACAACTGGAGGGAGCCGCCACGTAACGACCACGATTTGCACTTTGGTGCTACATATACAGGTAGTGTTTTAGAAAATTAGATGCACAAACCCACACTCTGCAATCTGCTCTTCGTGTGTGTGTGTGTGTAAGTACAAGCGCCCGTGCTGATCCATAGAGCCGGGCTCGGCAGTTGCCATGGCAACCCACGTCCGAGCGAGGCCCGCTACCTTGCCAGCATGGCCTATAGCCGGTGCCAGATTTCCTGTTTTCACAAAAGCCCTGTGGGAACGTTTAGCCCGCCGATTGTGTGATGCCGGTGGACAGCACTCACTCGTCCTCAATCTCCTGCCTCCATCTTTAATTCCCACAATTCTTTGGCCACCCAGACCAAAAGACCCTTCCCCAGCCCCCTCTTAACCTCGTCTTTCCCTGTGGGATAATGACCACCTGTGATGGGAGAGAGGGGGCAGGGGAGGAAGCGTAGTGCATTTCAGGATATTTTGTTATGAAATGGCTTATATAAAGCCAAAGCACTTTATTCTGTTTCATCTTCCCATGCAGCTGTTAGCGAGGGTTTCTTTCTAGTGCTAGTTAGTTTTGGATCTGAATGTGGGCATTCATTAAACATGTGAAACTCTTTTGTGTTTTATCGCTCAACCTAGATATGCGTGGCCTCAAGTTACCAGGAAGTGAATATCAAAGGACGACTGTGTCCTCGCTCACTGTTTTTATGATGAGTTGGGTAGGTTTTGAGGGAGTAGTCGCGGGGCTCAACAATAAGGAACATTTGTTGGTTTTGTACATTTTTATTGGGTTTTTATGCCATGCAAATTTTGTTTGGTTTTCTGTTATGTATTCCCTCAGTGTTGTTGCGGTTTCTGCTGATGTGTCACCAAGATAATGTTATCTAGCTAACATGTTTTGTTGATTTTGCAAAAATGTCTTGTGATAGTCTTGGAAGCATCAGTCAGAATGTGCTGAAAACAAGACAATCAGTAATGTTTTATATTAAAATGTACATATGTATATTTGTACAAAAAATATTACTTTCTAAATAATACTTAGTATAATTAAAAATGCATAACTTTTATAAAATAATTTTTTTAATATATTTTTATAATAATGCTATAATAATGTATTTTATAGTTATGTATGGGTCATTGACGAATAAGGATTTTAAAAGTGTAAAAAAAAAAAAACATAATGGAGATATAATTAATTTTGAAGTTTTATTAAGTGTTAACAATGTGATTATGGTTTTTATAATCAATTAACACGGCTTTTCTCATTATTTACAAGATGGACAAAATTTGTCACCAAAAAAGTCATTCGGTTTAACCAAAATATCAGTTTTACCGAATGACATTTTGGTTATACCGAATGGCAATATTTTCAAAAAAATGCTAACAGGCTAATATCTAGCTAGCAAAAGAACAATCAAACATTTTATATTTAGTACAAGTTTTTAAAATATTACAACATTTTTCATGTTTTATAGCGGTTGTACCGAATGACCTGATGTTTTGGAACATGCGTATGAGTGAGTGAAAACATGAATTTTTCAAATAGTTACGAGAGAGTTAATTACTTTGCTTCACGACCATATGATCCTTTACAGGTGTCTGAATGATGTCACATCCTGTCACATGATATTGAATGCATGACTTGATCCAAAATGGTCCCTTTATTTTTGTTACTCCGAATGACATCAATGAAATTCTTTTTTCCGGACATTCTTTCTCATAACAAAGTAACGACTTCTACACATAATTTTAATCCCATTTTGCACTATGTTGATACTTGATGTTATAAAATCATGCCAGAATAAAAAATATATACATTTATTACATTTTAAGATATTTTAATCGCAAATGAAATGGCTGTATTGGCCTTGGGACGGTTAAACCGAATGACCTTTTGACACTTCAGAATCTTTAAAGTACATTTATATGTAGCAAAATATAATTAAAACCTTTTGGATTCAATAAAACAGATCTACTTGTACTGCCTTGTATACTTTGGATGTCATATCTTTGTTTTTTATTATTATTAAGGCCTTTGGACAAAAACAAATGACCCATCACGTTATTGACGTGTGTGTGTGTGTGTGTGTGTGTGTGTGTGTGTGTATATATATATATATATATATATATATATATATATATATATATATATATATATATATATATATATATATATATTGAGAGAGAGAGAAAGAAAGAGTATTATAGTAATATTACATTTATAAAGCAATATTATTATAAAATAAATATATATTAAATATTAATAATAAATATTTTATTTATTTTTATATATAATTTTATAACATAAAATGTGTCTTTTTTTGTTCACATTTCAATATGCATTTCTGAGCAAAATTGGATAGTCAATTAGAAAAAAATTACGTGTGTATATACATTATTTCTATAATTTATTTCACTTCAAAAGCTTGATTTTATTCATTGGGAGTTGATTGGATTATAATAAAGTGGGCATTCCATACCAGAATGGAACCAGATGATTGGATGGGAGGGTTGGGAAAAGATTAGTGATGTCATTTGAAAATAAGACATTTTTACAGATGGACCTTGTTATTATCATGTTATTACATTTAGTTTAAAAGATTAGATTTTTTTTTAACCTTTTTTATAATGTGCACAGATGAGTCCAGGTCAGAATCTTGTATTAAGAATTGAAACATGGTCAATTTTTAATTTCAGTTTGACTATTGTGCACAGTCTCATGATTTGATGCTGTTTCGCCTGAGCTGAAAGTCCAGCCCAGACTCCCAATGATGGTAAAATACTCACTTCATCAGAGTGTCACCATTTGGCCGTGCTGTGTTTTTCAGCCCACGCTCAAATTAAAGCTGAGTGAATTGATGGGCCTTAAACCCCTGACACAGCATATTGCATATTTCAGGCGAGACTCGCAGATCCGTTTGCAGTATTTACAGCGCATTTCAGCTGCAGTGGAGCGCTGCGCCCTCCTCCATCAGCTCTAGTTTGCATCTTTACCTTCCGGTGCACTAAAAAAAACACACCCACACCACACACCCGTCGGCAGTAATATTAGATTTAGCCAGTTAAAATGCATCCATACTGCAAAGAAACTGCATTAGCGTGTTTTAAATGACCCATGATAATTTGTATGGTTTTATATCCGTGCGATTGTTCTGCCAGAGATTGTTGTGCAAGAAAAGCGGCCTGTATAATTTGCCCCTCTCAGATGTTTCGAACGTGAGCAGCCGAGGATCTTTTCTCCTCCCGGAGGCCCTGCGAGAGCGAGGGGAGCGAAACGAGATTATACTGAGCGATGCAGCTCCAGGTGTGTTGTGCTCGGACTGTCGAGTGCTCTCTGAAGGCGATTTGAACCGTGCCTCCAGAGGGAAGGATGTGATTAGTATGGCGTATTGCGCTGGCTTTCCGTGCAGGACGGTGGCAGATGAGAGACAGCGTGAGGTGGAAAAAATTGCCCTGCCGGAAGTGTCCGCAAACGCTCTCACAATGTGCGCCCGGTCTCTCGTGGCGCGACTGGCCTTTCGTTCTGTACGCCGCGCTCTAGTCCACAGGTGTCGCCTGCTTATGTTTCTCGGCAGGATGTGACTGTTTAATTGGGAATGTCATTAGGGCTTCTGTCTGAAAGGCTTTTTCAGGGTCGGGTTAATGACTAATTGAGAAGCGGCGTGAACGAGTCGGGTGTTCAATGGCCCTAGAGGATTAATTGTGTGTGTTGAAGTGAAAGAGCGGATTTGTGACATATTGACCGCTCAGATTTCCA
>NC_063055.1:6655000-6665000 GCF_018812025.1 Megalobrama amblycephala | reverse complement strand
TCATTCTCAAAATTATGCAGAAGGTACTTTGACTCTTTTTGCGTCCAGTATAAGTAACCACCCAGATCACCCTAGTATCCATTTAGGAAAATGTGTCATCTGCAGACTATTTTCTGCCGAAGTGTAGAATCTAATGCAGTCATTTTTATTTCCACTCTGCAAAGCCGATTTGAGTCAATCAGAGTTTCGTCCTGTCGATTTTGTAATTCTCCATTTTGCGATGCGGTGTGATGGATGTATGAGTGTTTTCAGGGTGTATAAAGTGTAATTCCTTCCAGAAATTCAGGTGCTAATGAGTATCGAGCCAAGTAACTTGGCCAACTTTTTTTGTTGGTGCCTTTTGTTTGTGGTTACTGATGTTTGAAATGGGCCCAAGTGTTTAATGTCTGGGTTGGTGTCGTTTTTCTAGCCAAGATTCTGTTGCGGTGAGGGAAAATAATAGTCTTAGCACAGATTTGGCCCAATCTGCGAATAGATTTACATCTTGTATTCCCGCCCCCTCTTTTTTCCTCACTCCTTTTCTCCATTTCTTTCTCTCCTTTTGCTTTTCATTTCTTGTCTGAGCGCATTATTGCACACTTGACTGAGCTGTAGGCTGCTGCCTTCAGAGGTTGAGAAGTTACTGCTGCCTCTCTCTTTTCTACTGCACCCGATGACCGAGGACTGAAAGGAACACGGCATACGTGCCTCTCCAGCTGCTTGGATACCAGACACTGAGTGCATTTGCTTTATTTTTATCTCTCTTGCATTTCTTTGCATCATGATTACAGAGTAAAACCACAGCGACAGGAACAAAGTGGCCCAGCTAACTAACGCTGTAGCTTTAGATAAGACGAGATGCAGATTTGAATCCAAGTGTGAATCGACCATCTAGTCCGCTTGTAGACTGGTTTCAGCCACAGCTCGCTCCCCAGTCAACCCATTTTATGGAATTGATGCTGTAGTTATGACGTTATCATTCTTGTGACGTCACAGCCATGAGTGAAGGTGAGTTTGGGCCAAATGAGCCCTAGAAGCAACATATTAGAGATAAGCCATTCATTATTTACATGTTTTGACTAATAACTGAAAAAAGGGCAGTGTTGCAAATCTACAATGCTTTGACTAAAACAAAAAAAGAAAAATCTACAAACACAAAAATATGTTTGTATTACTCTTCGTAGTATATATATATATATATATTTGTAAAATATTGTAGTAATTTATTCAGATATAACATTTTCACTGGCTCCACTGCAAAAAAAAAAGTCTGTTTTATTTTAGCTGCACATTTGAAATGAATCATATAATATAATATAATATAATATAATATAATATAATATAATATAATATAATATAATATAATATTAAAAAAAAAAATGCAAAACTACATATAATTATAGCTGGAATGTATCCATCTGTAATGGAAATCCATGTAGTGTGTATGTGTGTGTGTGTGTGTGTGTGTGTGTGTGTGTGTGTGTGTATATATATATATATATATATATATATATATATGAAGCAGTGTTAATTTCGTTGACGAATAATTTTCGTCAACGACATTTTTTCACGGACGAAAACGAGACGATGACTAAATAAAAATGCGTTTTGAATGACTAAAACTATGACTAAAATCTACTCTAATTTTCGTCAACGAATAAAAACGAGACGAAAATGAAAGAGAGGGATGATTTGGGAAGATATCCAGTCAGGACTGCTGTCCTGTGTGGAAGATGCGGACATTTGAATTGTAATGTGCTGATCTAACCGCGGGAAATGCGGCGCTGTTGCGCGCTCTACAGGCTCGCGCAGCAGCACATCTGACTGCTTCACAATTAATGAATAGCGCACATTTATGCCATGCTATTGCTTATAAGCTAATGTTGATGAATTATGACAATGTTTACTACACAATGTTTATATGGTAGTATGTTTTAGACTGTTGTAAGAATGCATATTTTATCTCCCTCATGAACAGCCTGCTACAGTGCAGACTGCAGACATTTCAGAATAAGAGTCACAGTGTATTTTGGGATGGTTTATAATGATTTTTTCCTGGTCATTGTTATTTTGTTTACACAATAAACTGTAGTTTAATTTCTATTCAATTCATAGTAAACTACTGTGTCTTCTGTCACAGGAAGGAAAGACTAAGAACATTATTTGACACAATCAATATATTTTACAAGTATAAGGCTTAACAAAACCTAAAACCAAAGAAATCTTCATTACTTGAAGTAAACGTTAACTGAAATAAAAAATAAATATATAAAAAAATGTAAAGTTTAAGCTTTAGCTTAACCTGAGGTATTAAAATAACAAACATAAATAAAAACTTATAGACATTTAAAAGCAAATACTAAAATACATAAACAAAAAAATTACTAAAACTCTTAACTAAAATTACAATGAAAACAGAAAAACTAAAAATCAAATCTAATAAAAATTTTAAACAAAAACTACAATGGTACCTCAATGATAAGTGTGCCAATCCCTGAAAAGTACTGAATTTTGTTCTTTCGTGTCTTTTTGCACTTGAACGGTCAAAAAACGTCCGCTTTGAGCAAAGTACAGTTGGGTGAACATAAACAGTTTGGGGAATATGTAGGCCTACCTATATCAGTGCATAGGATCTATGCATTGTTAGAGAAATGCTTAATGCATTACAATTTAACTAAATTAAATTTTAGCCGACTAAAATCTTATGATATTTAGTCGACTAAAACTAGACTAAAACTAAAACAATTTCCGATTACTAAAATATGACTAAAACTAAATGGCATTTTAGTCAAAAGACTATGACTAAGACTAAACTAAAATTTGCTGTCAAAATTAACACTGATATGAAGAGTTTGGTTCCAAAACGTTATAAATCCATTTTGAATAATTTGAGTAAAAATGTGTTTTCTTTACCAAGAAAGTGGCAAGTGGCAACTATTTTCTGTTTCAAACTTTCACATAGCGTCTTTAAGTTATAAAAACATTAAAAATTCAAATCTAGATTTTGATTTTCAGAGATTTATTATAAAAACTGATTATTTTTTCCCCAAAATGCAATAAATCCATGATGCATTTGATGCATTTAATCCATTGAATCAATTTAAAAGTTACTTTTCATATTGAAACTGTTGAAAATACACAACAAAGTAAGTTGATCCACATATATGACAGCCTCTGAACTTGGTCAATACTAATCTTATATACAGGCACTGGACTAAAAATACATTCAGTCATCGCTCCCAAAATTAATTCAACGGGTCATCTTGTTAATGCTATAAATTAATTATGTCTACGTTTGTCATTACCGATTAAAGAGTATCTGGCAACACACACATATATATATATTTTATTTTTATACATATATATATAAATTTTTTTTTAAATATTTCAATTCAAATGAATCAATGCAGGGTTTTTCATGGGTCAAAAATGGTCTTTGGTGGTGACAGACATGGTCATCCACACAAACAGTAAAAAGTGCCCTACCCACGTGATCTGCGAGCCCGATACTGACAATAAAGTACCCGTCACCCTCACTTTTATTCTTTCTTGCTCTCTTTGCAAAAAAAAAAAAAAAAAAAGTGATTTTATAGCTTTGTAAGAGATGCTTTTTTGCTAAACCTGAAAAGTATTAAAAAGTAGCATTTAGAAGTTATATTAACTAATAATATAATTTTCTACTATATACAATTGAATGCACCTAGCTAACAACAACTTGCTTTGTTCTGGTTTCACCTTACTCCAGTCTAAACTAACTGATTTTATAGGTAGGCCTAATGTACTACACATTGTCATTTAAAATAACCTGAAAGTATTGTGGATTATTAAGGCTAATTTTACTAACCACTCTTGCTAAATGGGGTAAGCACACTTGTGTTCTCATTTCAGAGTTGTTTGAGTAAATGATTCATTATAGACCGTGTGGACAGATCAGTTGTTGTCATGATTCATTAAAATGAATCTGTTCAAATGAGTCATTAGGTCGCGAATTGGACATTAGCGGGCGTTGCGTGCGAATCGCGACTGTTATTAGGATATCGCAAAAGATTTGTCTATATATATATATATATATATATATATATATATATATATATATATATATATATATATATATAATATATATATATATATATATATATATATAAAATATTTATTTATTTATTTATTTTTTAATATTTCCATATTGAAAATGAAAATACACATACACTTTTAGACCGTTGAAGCCTAAAAGTTTGTGTAATAAAAAAGTTTGTGTTGAATCAAATAAAATATATATTTTTTAATGTCTATTTGGTGCTTTTTAAAAATAAGATGCTATGAAAGTGTGGAGTACGAGTCCAATAAATTGCTTAATCTGTTTGGTCAGATGTGACAAATCAGGTTAGAAGCTTCTATAAGCGTCTCCAGACGTATTAATATTTCATTTGGTCAGTGCCACTTTATGCCGTCATTACAGCCGCAGAAGCTGCCAGGCAACTAAGTGTTTTCATATCTGTGATTCTGACATTACAGTTTTTCAATTAGAGAAATTATTAACTATGCGCACTCTAACGGAGCCACGGCTCAGAGAAACAAGGTTAATTGGATCTGTAATCAGGCCGTGTGGATAATGAGGCTTAATGATATCCAGATGAAAGATTGAAAATGATTTGATATATGATTTGGACTTTATATAAGCACGACGGGACAGACACCCATACGATTAACACCTGCCTGATTTCAGAAAGAGACGCACAGGCACACAGGGGGAGGAGCCAACAAGAAAAGAGGAAAATCCTCCCATCTTTAGTTGCAGAAGGGGGTGCCATGCGCCCCTCGGCTTTTGGCGCATTTTAATTTTACACTTAACTGAACATCAAAGAGATGCTTTATCAGTGCTTATCTGAGGCAGCCAGCAGCGCTGAGATATGCCCATCTCTCTCAGTCTCTCTCTCTCTCGGTTTGTCTGTCTTCCCCTCTAGCACTATGCCTGACAATCTTCTTATCACCCCCCTCCCCCCCTCGCTTTCGTTCAAGAAAAGAGTTAGTCAGCGAAAAGTGGTGAGTCATCCAGTGTTGATACTGGAGGGCAGAGTGGTGGTATAGCAGGCCAACAGATCCTCCGCCTGCTTGGAACGCCTTGACAGCAGTTCAGAGAGCGTCCCGTCAGCGGTGTGTCCGTGAGGAGAGATGGCAGCACTTGTCACTCTCGTGTTCACATGCTCGATCGCTGCTCATCTTGTGTGCGCAAACACACACATGCACAATAGTGAGCTGCCTATTTGATTAATGTAGTTTTTTTTTTTTATGTTTATATTTTTGTTTTAATCAATCAATCAATCAGTTAATCAATTATATATTAGATACTTTTATTTAAAGCATTGCGTTCAAACATTTTATTATTTCTATCTGTTTGTGTGTCATATTTGTCTGTCTGTCCATCTATTGTTCATTGGTTTGTTGGTTCATTCATTGGTTTGTTCATTCAATCTATTGTTCGTTTGTTCATTCAATCTATTGTTCATTCGTTTATTCACTTAATCCTTTTCATTCAATCTATCATTCGTTCATTCAATCTATTGTTCTTTCTTTCAATCTATTGTTTGTTCAATCTATTGTTCATTAGTTAGTTCAATTTATCGTTCGTTCATACAATCTTTCATTCGTTCGTTCATTCAATTTATCGCTATCGATCAATCTATCGTTCGTTTGTTAGTTCAATCTAACGTTCTTTTGCTTAATCTATTATTCGTTCATTCGTTCAGTCTATTGTTTGTTCATCCGTTCGTTCAATCTATCGTTCGTTCATCCGTTCATTCAATTTATTGTTCTCATTCAATCTATCGTTCATTTGTTAGTTCAATCTAACGTTCTTTTGCTCAATCTATTATTCGTTCATTCGTTCAGTCTATTGTTTGTTCATCCGTTCGTTCAATCTATCGTTTGTTCAATCTATCGTTCGTTCATCCGTTCATTCAATTTATCGCTCTCGTTCAATCTGTCGTTCATTTGTTAGTTCAATCTAACGTTCTTTTGCTCAATCTATTATTCGTTCATTCGTTCAGTCTATTGTTTGTTCATCCATTCGTTCAATCTATCGTTTGTTCAATCTATCGTTCGTTCAATTTATCGCTCTTTCATTCAATCTATCGTTCATTTTTTTGTTAGTTCAATCTAACGTTCTTTTGCTCAATCTATTATTCGGTCATTCGTTCAGTCTATTGTTTGTTCATCCATTCGTTCAGTCTATCGTTCGTTCAATTTATCGTTCGTTCATCCGTTCATTCAATTTATCGCTCTTTCATTCAATCTATCGTTCATTTGTTTGTTAGTTCAATCTAACGTTCTTTTGCTCAATCTATTATTCGTTCATTCATTCAGTCTATTGTTTGTTCATCCATTCGTGCAATCTATCGTTCGTTCAATCTGTCGTTCGTTCATCCGTTCGTTCAATTTAGCGCTCTTTCATTCAATCTATCGTTCATTTGTTTGTTAGTTCAATCTAAAATTCTTTTGCTCAATCTATTATTCGTTCATTCATTCAGTCTATTGTTTGTTCATCCACTCGTTCAATCTATCATTCATTCAATTTATTGTTCGTTCATCCGTTCATTCAATTTATCGCTCTTGCATTCAATCTATAGTTCATTTGTTAGTTCAATCTAAAATTCTTTTGCTCAATCTATTATTCGTTCATTCGTTCAGTCTATTGTTTGTTCAATTTATCGTTCATTCATCCGTTCATTCAATTTATCGCTCTTTCATTCAATCTATCGTTCATTTGTTTCTTAGTTCAATCTAATGTTCTTTTGCTCAATCTATTATTCGTTCATTCGTTCAGTCTATTGTTTGTTCATCCGTTCGTTCAATCTATCGTTCGTTCATCCGTTCATTCAATTTATTGTTCTCATTCAATCTATCGTTCATTTGTTAGTTCAATCTAACGTTCTTTTGCTCAATCTATTATTCGTTCATTCGTTCAGTCTATTGTTTGTTCATCCGTTCATTCAATCTATCGTTTGTTCAATCTATCGTTCGTTCATCCGTTCATTCAATTTATCGCTCTCGTTCAATCTGTCGTTCATTTGTTAGTTCAATCTAACGTTCTTTTGCTCAATCTATTATTCGTTCATTCGTTCAGTCTATTGTTTGTTCATCCATTCGTTCAATCTATCGTTTGTTCAATCTATCGTTCGTTCATCTGTTCATTCAATTTATCGCTCTTTCATTCAATCTATCGTTCATTTTTTTGTTAGTTCAATCTAACGTTCTTTTGATCAATCTATTATTCGGTCATTCGTTCAGTCTATTGTTTGTTCATCCATTCGTTCAATCTATCGTTCGTTCAATTTATCGTTCATTCAATTTATCGCTCTTTCATTCAATCTATCGTTCATTTGTTTGTTAGTTCAATCTAACGTTCTTTTGCTCAATCTATTATTCGTTCATTCATTCAGTCTATTGTTTGTTCATCCATTCGTGCAATCTATCGTTCGTTCAATCTGTCGTTCGTTCATCCGTTCGTTCAATTTAGCACTCTTTCATTCAATCTATCGTTCATTTGTTTGTTAGTTCAATCTAAAATTCTTTTGCTCAATCTATTATTCGTTCATTCATTCAGTCTATTGTTTGTTCATCCACTCGTTCAATCTATCATTCATTCAATTTATTGTTCGTTCATCCGTTCATTCAATTTATCGCTCTTGCATTCAATCTATAGTTCATTTGTTAGTTCAATCTAAAATTCTTTTGCTCAATCTATTATTCGTTCATTCGTTCAGTCTATTGTTTGTTCAATTTATCATTCATTCATCCGTTCATTCAATTTATCGCTCTTTCATTCAATCTATCGTTCATTTGTTTCTTAGTTCAATCTAATGTTCTTTTGCTCAATCTATTATTCGTTCATTCGTTCAGTCTATTGTTTGTTCATCCGTTCGTTCAATCTATCGTTCGTTCATCCGTTCATTCAATTTATCGCTCTTTCATTCAATCTATCGTTCATTTGTTTGTTAGTTCAATTTAATATTCTTTTGCTCAATCTATTAATCGTTCATTCGTTCAGTATATTGTTTGTTCATCCATTCATTCAATCTATCATTCATTCAATTTATCGTTCGTTCATTCAATTTATCGCTCTTTCATTCAATCTATCGTTCATTTGTTTGTTAGTTCAATCTAATGTTCTTTTGCTCAATCTATTATTCGTTCATTTGTTCATTCTATCGTTTGTTTATCCATTCATTCAATCTATCATTCATTCATCCATTCGTTCAATTTATCATTCGTTCAATTTATCTGTCTCTTTCTGCCTGTCTGAAAACTGCACTGAAAACTCCCAACAAAAAGAAGTGCACTTTATATACCTGAATGATGCACTTAATTAACCAAAAAACAAAGTGTGAAATGTTGGACACTCACTCAACTGCCATAACTGCCATAACTCAATTGCCATAAGCGTTCCTTATGTTAGATGTAGGGTTTACACTTTGCTGGTAATAATAAAAGGATTTGCGAGTGTGCAGCACTCTAAAGCACACAGTGAATGAAAACTCAAGCGTTTTGAGCGGTGTTGAGCACATTCTGACTAACTTAAGCACCTCTGATTGGAAATTGTGTTCACACGCTCAACAAACATGTCTGTGATTGGCTACCATGCTCAATGCTGCAAAATGTAAATAAAAACCTTTAACGCTCTTCACAGAGCGCTTACAGACACACATGGGAGAATGTGAAAGCAGCTGCTATCACTGGGTAGCAGTACTCAATACTACCAGAAATGCTGGTATTGTCACATTTATACAATTTCAGTACCAACTTGGTTTCGATTCTTTTGACAACTCTAGTGGAATACATAGTGCATTGTTTAAGTATATAGTATGCAATAACACATTATACAAAATGATTTGGTAAAATATTCTGTTTAGAATTAAATTGAACTAGTTTCTTGGATGGATTTTTTTTGTTGCAATGCATTCTGGGATTGCCCTCTCTGCAAAGTCTATATGTGATGCTATCTTAGATTTTGGCCACAAGGTGTCTTAGAAGAAAGCATGATTATAGTAAGCAGCTCACTAGGTTTTAGAACAGAGCAAGTTTTGAATAACACATTGAAATTCCCATTGTCACTTCAGGATATTCAGGCCTAGTTTGGACCGGATGCAAACGAGAAACAAGCTCACTGTCATTTAGTTAGCCGGTGGGGCGAAATCCATGTTGGCGTGGGCTGAGAGCATATGTGTGCTCTTTCAATGATTATCACACTGGCTTATTTTTACATTCACAATGCACAGGCGTTCTTTTGCTCTGATCAGTGTGTGAGTCAGTGTTCCAGGCCCTTAAGCCGACATACGTATGTATATGTGTGTGTGTGTGTGTGTGTGTGTGTGTGTGTGTGTGAGAGAGAGAGAGAGTGGCTCAGTGAAGTGCATCTTCTTCCAGTGTAAGCTCTGCCCCGGTGCCTTGGCCCAGGCTTTGAGAGGTGCTTCAAAAACCCTGACATAAAAACACTCTTCACACTGTAAACAGGGCGAGTGTGACAGGGTCTCTCCAGCTCCCAGCAGCACTCCAACGCCCTGGGCCTAATCCACTGAACAGCAGCCGGCTTCTCTCTGTCTCTCTCCACTGCAGTGTTTTCCAAGAGGAGTATTGCTACATCTGTTTGAGGGTCCTTTCGAAGTCATATTGATTAGGAGTCTTTCACTCTGAGCTTCGTCCCAAATTATATTAAAAATTCTGTTCTGTTGATGATGGGATTTTTGTGCACTAAATATAGACACTTACCCACAAGACTCATGCTGCATAAAATGCTCCTCAACGATTTTGCCTCAAAGTATTGACAGAAAAACTAGATCCTTTTGAAAGTCACTGAATCATTTGCACATTGGTTACAAAGCAGTTGTGTATGTGTAAATAGATGAAAATAAATAGGGAAAAAGTGGTTAATAGAAAACAGATGAGTGGGTAGGAGTGATTTCCATATCAGAGTGCAAATTTTAGCAGCTTTAAATGTTGTAGAATTGTAGAACAGGTCAGAGGACAG
>NC_063055.1:6622500-6650000 GCF_018812025.1 Megalobrama amblycephala | reverse complement strand
GTTTTTGGGGGCAAGGTTTATGTAAATTTTGGGGTTTGTGATGTCACCAACCCGGAAAGAAGCTTATTGTAGTCCCTACCAGCCGTTTGTTGTAGTCCTTAAAGGTGCCCTAGATTATGTTTTTAAAAGATGTAATATAAGACTAAGGTGTCCCCTGAATGTGTCTGAAGTTTCAGCTCAAAATACCCCATAGATTTTTTTAAATTAATTTTTTTAACTGCCTATTTTGGGGCATCATTATAAACGCGCCGATTTTATGCTGCGGCCCCTTTAAATCCCGTGCTCTCCGCCCACAGAGCTCGCGCTTGCCTTAAACAGTGCCTTAACAAAGTTTACACAGCTAATATAACCCTCAAAATGGATCTTTACAAAGTGTTCGTCAGAATTATGTCGGATTATGTGAGTATTGTATACTGTTATATTGTTTACTTCTGATTTTGAATGAGTTTGATAGTGCTCCGTGGCTAACGGATAATGCTACACTGTTGTAGAAATTTATAAAGAATGAAGTTGTGTTTATGAATTATACAGACTGCAAGTGTTTAAAAATGAAAATAGCGACGGCTCTCTTGTCTCTTGGTAACTTTAACCACATTTAACAGTACATTAGCAACATGCTAACGAAACATTTAGAAAGACAGTTTACAAATATCACTAAAAATATCATGTTATCATGGATCATGTCAGTTATTATTGCTCCATCTGCCATTTTTCGCTATTGTTCTTGCTTGCTTACCTAGTCTGATGATTCAGCTCTGCACATCCAGACGTTAATACTGGCTGCCCTTGTCTAATGCCTTTTATAATGTTGGAAACGTGGGCTGGCATATGCAAATATTGGGGGCGTACATATTAATGATCCCGACTGTTACGTAACAGTCGGTGTTATGTTGAGATTCGCCTGTTCTTCGGAGGTCTTTTAAACAAATGAGATTTATATAAGAAGGAGGAAACAATGGTGTTTGAGACTCACTGTATGTCATTTCCATGTACTGAACTCTTGTTATTTAACTATGCCAAGATAAATTCAATTTTTAATTCTAGGGCACCTTTAAAAAGCAATTTCTGTAAAAGAAAATATCTCCCTTTGCATTGAACTTTGAGCGTCGTAACTTTGCAGATGTTGTTTGTGCTCGAAACTTTAAGATTTTTTTTCTCTTTCATCATTTTGGACATCCTTATTTGTCCTTGACAGAAATACAATGTTATTGTTTGATTTCCATATTTATGTACCAGAGTACTGATTACCATATTTATGTACCATGGTATTGTTTGATTGCTACAGCTCAGCACCCAAACGCTAGACCACTGCACCAAATCACATTTTTGAATGTGTATTTCATCAATGCTGTAGAGGAGATGATTAGTTCAGCCTCTGCAGTGAACTGACACTTCCATATGGACTAAAATTTGTAGATATTAGTGTCTTTTCAAGTCAGCCTTCATAAAGCACTTTCAGAATATTATCCGGCTCCAATCAACCAATCAGGGCTTTAGAAACTTTAACACACGCGCGCTGCGCCTCAGATTATACAGGCCATTAAAAAAATCAGCCTTAGCTGAAGAATAAGGTCAAAAAATATCATGTAACGTTTAATTGGAACAGCTCCCAAGTGATCCGGAGACTGAATTTATTTTTCTCGGCACTGAGGGAAGGGAGCATATTTCATGGATTATGGCTTATGAAGACTGAAAATGGGATTAACAGGGTAGAAGGAATGGAAAAACGGAGTGAGTGACTGAGCAACTGACTGCTCAGGAAATTATATATGTAAGCAACAATTCGGTTTTTTCCTCTCACCGACCTGCAGTGAAAGATTGGATTCCTTGTTCATTTTGTGTGTGTGTGTGTGTGTGTGTGCATGATTTTTCTGAACGTGTGGCGTGAATTTCTCCCTCGCCCGCTCCGGCTTTTTATGTTTCAACGGAGAAAAGTGCTTAGCTGTGTGATAAGCGGGATATGCACAATAAGGTTAATGGAGAGACTGTCAACAGGCAGTAAGCTGCCAGGCCTCTCCTAATGGGGTGCTAATCAGTGCGAGGGAAAAGCCCTACTGGGGAAACAAGCAGCTGCTCGGGTGGCTGGATACAGTTACTGTTGCCGTGTAGATGCATAAAAACACGGGCGGTGGCATTATGATGTCACACAGAAAGGCACTGAACCTTACTTGAAAGCCGAATGGGGCAATCCGTTGCTTAAATCACTGTAAACGAAACACAAAGTGACTTTATTTGACAAGATGTGGTTTTTGTAGTGCATGGATACAGCCTCCTGTTTGCTGAAGCAATATGACACGAGAGACCTCGCGGCAGAGTGTTTACCCCATTTAAAGGTGCGCTCATACTATATTTTATACGTTTGGGGACCTCTAAGCTACAAATTTATAGCTCAATACAGCACGGCAAAACATAATTTTTTGTGCAATAAAAATATCATTAAAAAAATAAATTTATGTAAGATACTATATGTACAAAATCGTGTAAGATGAGAAGACTTTTAAAGGGTTAGTTCACCCAAAAATGAAAATTCTGTCATTTATTACTCACCCTCATGCCGTTCCACACCCGTAAGACCTTCGTTAATCTTCGGAACACAAATTAAGATATTTTTGTTGAAATCCGATGGCTCAGTGAGGCCTGCATAGCCATTTTTGGGTGAACTAACCCTTTGTGAATTTTATTTTATGCACAAGCATCACAAATTTAGAAGATTGTGCTTGAAACATTAAAAAAATAGCAGACAAAAAGAAACTTAATTCTTAAAGAGAGTTTTCAAAAAGGTTTGGTTTCAGTGACTTGATTCCGTGTTTGCATGAGGATGAACAGCCAAACCGCATCGAAAAAGCTGCGGTTTTAAATTCTTCAAATATCTCAAATATCTCCCGTGTTCGTGTGGACAGGGCCTAAATGAAGGAACTAGTGAGTTAATTAATTGGAAAACAGGTGAACTGAATCATGAATTAAGGGCACACACTAGGAAACTGGGTCACAAAGGAACAGGGAAAACAGAACTTACACAATTAAACCCAACCAAAACAGAACATAACAGAATGTGCACATTACATTTAATTTTTAATTATATCATTTAAAACACCAAGCGTGACATCTCCTGTTGTTGATATCCATTTAAGGTCTGTAATAATTTACATGTTTACAGCTTAGTGCGACCACATGTCATTGGGTTTTAGCCACAACATTATGCAAAGATGCGGATGTTCTGTAAGTAATGAAATGTATTAATCATAATAAACAATTCCTCTGTGTGTAATATAGTTCATTAGCCTAACCGTAGGCTGTTTACATTGGCCACCATGGCAACATGGCACATTAATATAGAATTCAATTGATGTGGCTCGTCCAATCAGACGAATTAGTCAGAACTACATCCCGGCGTGATGAGTTATGTACTGGTAAACGCTGACATTACCTCCCCGCTCCTTAGTTAACAAGCTCTTCAGCTTATCTCTAACCTTTAAGACACGTTCAGCAAACACTCCAGTCCTGGCTTGTTTAATTCATAATTAAGTAGTGATTGGAGCTTGTTAATGAGAACAAGCAAACTGACATTAAGAGGGAAGGGGCAGGAAATGTCTTCAGGGTGCAGTTGCCTTTAATTTGAGAAGAATGTACACAGGCAATGGATGTTGTTAACAGGTTTGTTAAGAGAAAAGATGGGGGAGGTTTCTAATTGACATTAGTCTTGGCAGAAAACAAAAACAACTGGCCAAACTATTATGATATTTAAAGAAAGTTATGTTGTAAAACTGTGGATGGATAGGTAGTTGATTTAGATAACTTGAGAGAACTAGATAGATAGATAGATAGATAGATAGATAGATAGATAGATAGATAGATAGATAGATAGATAGATAGATAGATAGATAGATAGATAGATAGATAGATAGATAGATAGATAGACAGATTTTTTTTTTCTCTAATTGCATTTGAAACATGCTGCTTTGGTTTCATATTATAGCGTGAGTTTATTAGTTCATGGTTGGAGGAATTATCAGGAGAGCTTAAAAAAATATTTTGCAAATGGTGGTTTTGGATCAAACTAATGATGTCATGTTCTAAAACTTTTGAGTGCACGCACATGATGGAGCAGCTGCACCCCGATTCTAAACGGCAAAAACTTGATGAAAAGCCCATTATAGTCCATTAGCAGAATCACCTGTGCTAAATATCTATGACTGCAATCTGTTAGCGCTCCTCCATGAGTTGTAATTTGTCCCCCTCGTCTTCAAAACCTTGAATCAGCCTCTTGTGGAGGTACTTCAGAACTTTTAAAGAGATTGTTGTGTAATTTACTCAAATGAGCAGCAAGTCAGGAGTTGATGGTTTTTCAAATGGTGATTTGTTGATCTGTTTGTCATTCTATCGTTCTTCCATCCATCCTATCCATCAGTCCATCCATCCATCCATCCATCCATCCACCATCCATCCATCCATCCACTCACCCATCCATCCATCCACCCACCCATCCATCCATCCATCCATCCATCCACCCATCCATCCATCCATCCATTCACTCACCCATCCATCCATCCATCCATCCATCCATCCATCCATCCATCCACCCACCCATCCATCCATCCATCCATCCATCCATCCATCCATCCATCCATCCACCCACCCATCCATCCATTAACCAACCCATCCATCCACTCACCCATCCATCCACCCATCCATCCATCCATCCATCCATCCACCCATCCATCCATCCATCCATCCATCCACCCATCCATCCATCCATTCATCCATCTACTCACCCATCCATCCATCCACTCACCTATCCATCCACTCACCCATCCACCCATCCACCCATCCATCCATCCATCCATCCATCCACCATCCATCCATCCATCCATCCATCCATCCATCCACTCACCCATCCATCCATCCATCCATCCATCCATCCATCCACCCACCCATCCATCCATTAACCAACCCATCCATCCATCCATCAATTCATCCATCCACTCACCCATCCATCCATCCATCCATCCATCCATCCAACCATCAATTCATCCATCCACTCACCCATCCATCCATCCATCCATCCATCCATCCACTCACCCATCCATCCAAAATTATCTTATCCAGTTCTAATCTAGTCATTGTAAAATGTCATTCTGAATCACATTCATGATGCTATATCAAATATGATCTGATTTTTTATTTTATTTTTTATTTTATTTTTTTGCTTTCAGTGAGCTTCCAAGGTACTATTTGATGTTTGAAGTGTCATTAGCTGAATTTGTGTATTGTTACAGAATATACTGCATTTGATGAGGAACTTACTTCTTGACTGTTCAAAGTATGTTCCATAAGTATACAAGTGTCTGGAAAGTTTCCATCTGATGTATACTTCAAAATCTTGGCATAAGTAGCAGGTAATCTGGAGTATTTGTCATGTATAAATTCATAATTACTGCATATTAAGATTTGACATACATGTTAAATGCTAGGAAAGTAGACAAATTGCGTAATAGGGACTGTCTGCATAAGATTTTATGAGGTTATGAGCCACATATCACACATATAACATTTTGGCAGAGTATCATGACAGCTGAAACCATTTTCAGTGACTGAGCTGTGTGTTTTCTCATTAAACACACCCAACCAGAGTTTCGTCTTATCAGAGTCGCTTTCTGATGCCTGTGGACAGTGTATTTGTTTACGGGCCAGTCGTCTGGAGTAATTTATCATTAGCTCACCATTATCATCTTCTGCAGAACTAAGGCCATGTGTCCGCCAAAGCATTTTTTCCAGTGGCTAGTGTACTTTTCCAATTGTTTTCAATGGGAGCGGCGCAATTTTTAAATGCCAGGAGCGTAACGAGGCGTTTGGCGTTTTTTACTGGTCGTCTCGAGTCGAAGAATGTTCAACTTTGAGAAAAACGCTGCGCTCATCACTGTCGCTTTTTAGCCAGCCGTCCAATCAAAGTGGAGGACGGGCAGGACAAATACAACACCGACCAACTGTCACAACATTTTTGCTGTGCAACGACATCAACAAGAAGAGAACGGATCAAAATGGATGAAAAATTGATATTGCTGGTCTCCGAACATACGTGCCTATACCAGATGACATCCCCGGATTACCACAATGTTAATTTAAAAAACAATGCTTGGAGGAACATTTCATTGGAAGATGGCTCTTTCAGGTAAGCAGCAGTTATCTAGACAGCTGATCGGTGGGGGGCGGGATCAACAGTAGTGTAGCTTGCTAAAAGCTAATTTTTTAATAGCCTATACATTTCTATTTATATTAAAGGGATAGTTCACCCAAAAATGAAAATGTGATGTTTATCTGCTTACCCCCAGGGCATCCAAGATGTAGGTGACTTTGTTTCTTCAGTAGAACACAAATGCTGATTTTTAACTCCAACCGCTGCAGTCTGTCAATCAAATAATAAGAGTGATTGGGAACTGGAACAATAAGAGTCGAAAAAACTTCCATAGACAAATCCAAATTAAACCCTGCGGCTCGTGACGACGCATTGATGTCCTAAGACACGAAACGATCGGTTTGTGCGAGAAACCGAACAGTATTTATATCATTTTTTACCTCTAAAACACCACTATGTCCAACTTCGTTCAGCATCCTGTTAGTGAGGTCAAAAAACGCGTTCTCATGACGCAAGTGATGTCTCGCCCATATACTTCAATGAGCGTGAGACATCACTTCCGTTGTCAGAGTGCGATCAGACCTCACTAACCGGATGCTGAACGAAGTTGGACATAGTGGTGTTTTAGAGGTAAAAAATGATATAAATACTGTTCGGTTTCTCGCACAAACCGATCGTTTCGTGTCTTAGGACATCAATGTGTCGTCACGAGCCGCAGGGTTTAATTTGGACTTGTCTATGGAAGTTTTTTCGACTCTTATTGTTCAAGTTCCCAATCACTCTTATTATTTGACTGACAGACAGCAGCGGTTGGAGATAAAAATCATCATTTGTGTTCTACTGAGGAAACAAAGTCACCTACATCTTGGATGCGCTGGGGGTAAGCAGATAAACATCAAATTTTCATTTTTGGGTGAACTATCCCTTTAAGAGTATTCTCATTGTTTTTAGTTATTTCTCAAAATCTCTAATCTTTTTGTTTATACAAATTTCAGTAGAAAAATGGCATAAAAAGTGGAAATACCTGAGGGACACTTACAAAAATAAATTTTCTGATTTGTCCCCCACAGACATCAGGTGAGAGCACACAGTCCCTGACCCAAACCCAGACCAACACCACACAGCCCGGATCTCCTGATTCCCCTGATGTGCCACCACTCTACACACCTGAAACTTCTCACCCTACTCTTGCTCCAAAGAGAAGGCCTGAGCCAGAGATGACTGACTATCAGTGCTGTAACAAACCAGATGAAGAAGTGCATTTTCTTTTAAGTTTAGTTGGGGCTTTGAGACGCCTTCCTCCACGCACTCAGTCTGAGGTTAAAATTAAATTCCAACAGATTTTACATGAAGCAGAATTTAACAATCAGTAAAAAAAAAAACTTACATACAAGCATACATACAGACAGACACACACACAAAAATTTTTAACACTTTATTTTAGGCTCTTTTAACTGGTTGCTTATTAGCATGCATATTACTTAAATATTGGCTGTTTATTAGTAATTATTAAGCACATATTAATGCCTTATTGTGCATTATTCTACATTCTTAATCCTACCCAATACCTAAACTTAAAGTGTTACCAAAAATTCCCTTTGAAATGAGACAGCAAATTAATACATATGTAACAAGCAATAACTTTATTTTTTATAATTATTTTTTTATTTGACTGTTTGATTTATGAATCTGTACATGAAAATTGATCATTAAATCAATTAAAAGCATTAAAGCATTATTAAAAGCATTCGTCTTTCCCAGTCATTTATTCTCCTCTTTTGATTTAGACCACTATTTTGTTATAGTAGTAGTGTGTAGCTTGTTAGTGAAAGGAAATATGCTCATTTTCTATGGTTATGGGTGGCTCTTAAAAGAGCCTTTTTTGATACAATTGGTGGCGGGAGTCATTATGAGGCATTAGATGACAGAATGCTGCCATGCAACTTCACCTGCTGGAGAGGAGAAGTAGGTGGTGTACCTTTGCCTAATTTCTAGTGCTTCCCTAGAGGCATTGTTGCTGCCTACTCGCTGGATGGGCTGCATGTCAAACTGTGGCTCCTATGGCAGGGGGGCACAACATCCTTCCTCTACATCAGCATATTCATAGCCTAGGAAATTGTGAAGGATGCAAGTGGCCTTCAGCACTGCATCTGTCACTTTTGGTGAGACACCAAGTACTCTGTGGTAGAGTCTCCATTGGGCAGCAAGGATCCCAAATGTGCACTCCACCATCCTCCTGGCACGGGAAAGATTGTAATTAAACACACGCTTCTCTCTGTCAAGTTATTTTCCTAGGTAGGGTCGGAGAAGGTACCTCTTTTCTGCCAGACAGAGACAGACAGACGATAGACAGATGACAGACAGAGCTTTGGTTTCATATTATAGCGTGAGTTTATTAGTTATGGTTGGAGGAATTATCAGGAGAGCTTAAAAAAATATTTTGCAAATGGTGGTTTTGGATCAAACTAATGATGTCATGTTCTAAAACTTTTGAGTGCACGCACATGATGGAGCAGCTGCACCCCGATTCTAAACGGCAAAAACTTGATGAAAAGCCCATTATAGTCCATTAGCAGAATCACCTGTGCTAAATATCTATGACTGCAATCTGTTAGCGCTCCTCCATGAGTTGTAATTTGTCCCCCTCGTTTTCAAAACCTTGAATCAGCCTCTTGTGGAGGTACTTCAGAACTTTTAAAGAGATTGTTGTGTAATTTACTCAAATGAGCAGCAAGTCAGGAGTTGATGGTTTTTCAAATGGTGATTTGTTGTTCTGTTTGTCATTCTATCGTTCTTCCATCCATCCATCAGTCCGTTCTTCCATCCATCCATCAGTCCATCCTTCCATCCATCCATCCATCCATCCATCCATCCATCCATCCACCCATCCATCCATCCATCCATCCATCCATCCACCCATTCATCCATCCATCCACCCACCCATTCATCCATCCATCCATCCATCCATCCATCCATCCATCCATCCACCCACCCATTCATTCATCCCTATCCATCCATCATCTATCTATCTATCTATCTATCTATCTATCTATCTATCTATCTATCTATCTATCTATCTATCTATCTATCTATCTATCTATCTATCTATCTATCTATCTATCTATCTATCTATCTATCTATCTATCTATCCTCCTCTCTCAGCCTTCCATCCATCCATCTCTCTCCATCCCTCTCCAAAATCATCTTAAATTCTGCATCATGTTTGCTACCTCAATTCAAATTCAGTTCTAATCCAGTCATTGTAAAATGTCATTCTGAATGTTTTACAAATGCCATTTAATGATGCTACGTCAAATATGTTTTTTTTTTTTTTTTTGCTTTCAGTGCGCTTTCAAGGTACCAAGTGTCATTAGCTGAATTTGTGTATTGTTACAGAATATACTGCATTTGATGAGGAACTTACTTCTTGACTGTTCAAAGTATGTTCCATAAGTATACTATAAGTGTCTGGAAAGTTTCCATCTGATGTATACTTCAAAATCTTGGCATAAGTAGCAGGTAATCTGGGTATTTGTCATGTATAAATTCATAATTACTGCATATTAAGATTTGACGTACTGCTCTTTACATGTTAAATGCTAGGAAAGTAGACCTACTGCGTAGTAGGGACTGTCTGCATAAGATTTTATGAGCCACATATCACACATATAACATTTTAGCGGAGTATCATGACAGCTGAAACCATTTTCAGTGACTGAGCTGTGTGTTTTCTCATTAAACACACCCAACCAGAGTTTCGTCTTATCAGAGTCGCTTTCTGATGCCTGTGGACAGTGTATTTGTTTACGGGCCAGTCATCTGGAGTAATTTATCATTAGCTCACCGTTGTCATCTTCCGCAGAACTAAAGGTGATTCATCGTACTCATTTTGCAGTATGAAGACACGCTATCCTTCCTCTCACTGCAGTCGCCACCTGTGCGCACCTCGTGCCTCCACAGGGAGTAAATCCTGCTTTACAAACACCCAATATGAAAATGAGATTTATTGTCGCACTGATATGTAAACCTGTGCAGATTGATGGAGGTCCGGGTTAAAGAGTTGCATCATTGTTAAGCGTGCTGCTTTTTGGCGCAGGCAGACGGCGAGCTGGGCGGCTAGCCGCTCTGATTTATGGCTCCTCTGCCTGCAAATTGCTTTTACTGCCACCCTGATTATTGTTCGGTGTTAAATAGATTACAGATCGTCCGGAATATCCTAGGATGCACAACTGGGGTGAAGAAGAGTTGTTTTGCAACCAACATCTTTCTGCACCCGTCAATAAGTGATAATCATCCATCAACTAATGTTGATGAACCTTGTTTTTCCCTCTTCAGATTGTGCTTTGCATGTGCTGTTGTTTCTGACCTGCTAATATATCTCAGGATATGTAGTTTTCCATCAGTGCGTCAGAAGTCACGTCAATATAAAGTAGTGTCTTTGATAAATGCTGCAATCGGTTACGGGTAGAGTAGACCGTAATGACTCTTCGAGCACGACTTGACACGCAGGACTAAGGAAGATATTCATTTACCGCTTCATCAGTGTGATCTGCAGAGAGAACCGCGCTTCGTAAAACTGGAGATGGATGCAACTGCTGTGTAATAGGGTTTTTAGCCTCAGATTGCTGGATTTTAAGTTCTTCCCACCCTAATGGCCTCAATTTTCTTTCCTAGCATCTCTGGCATGTTTGTGCGCGACTGAATGCTACATTTGTAGGTGAAGTTTCAGTCGAATAGACGTTATTTATTGTTCTTAAGCTCAATAAACTGGAATCAGTGTCAGTGAAAGTCGAATCTTTTGTGATATTTATGAGTCAGGATTGTTTGTGCTTTGCTCTGTGCCTGAGTTATAACGTATCGTGTTTTTTTTTTTTTTTTGTCATTTTCAGGGCTGCCCGCAAATTCTGCCCAGCAGCGACATCCTGGTACCGGCGGGGATCGTTCGGCCAATCACATTGCGAGCTCGAAACTTGCCCCAGCCTCAGTCTGGACAAAAGAACTATGAGTGCGTCTTTAACATCCAGGGCAAAGTCCAGCGCATTCCCGCGGTCCGATTCAACAGCTCCTGCATCCAGTGCCAGAACACTTCGGTAAGAGCACTTTCTAAGACAACGACTCTCTTTCACATACAAACTGCACTTCACTTTATGAACTAATGATGAATAGTGGCTATTAATGTAGGAAAAATGGATTTTCTTCACAGCAGTAGCTAAATCTGAGGGTTCAAGTTGATATTTTTTAGCATCAGCAGAATTTCTTAAAGGAACAGTTCACATAAAAATAAAATTTGTATTATTATTTATTCACCTTGATGTCAAACATTATAAATATCAATATGATGTTTTGTTATTAGAGACTCGAGAGCCAATGATTTGGATTTCCATCCACACACACCCACACCCATTTTTTTTTTAAATATAGCCTAATACAAAGTTCTGTCATGAAACTCTAGATGACGCAGGCTAATAGGTCCTTTAACTCAACCTGCTCGTAATCACATCATTATCTATAGGATACAGCTGATTGGTTCCTGCTGTTTCAGTAGCCAAAGAGCTTGCGTACTCAACCTTCAAATACATGAGTAGCATTTGCCTTAGTAGTGCAGCACGCTTTCAGAAACCCTCCACCTTCCCCAGCTCCACCTGTATAGCTCTTCTACAGGTAATTCATGTACGCTATATTGTACAGCAGCAGCATGTCTTACTTGCTCACAGTAGAGTGTCGTGTATGTATTAGCAGTAGCAAGTCCCGTACTTGCTCTGCATCAGCAGCAACATTAAAAGCAGCAGCAGCTTAGCAGATCTATTCTGCCAAGACCAAACATACCAACATTGTCATAACCATTACCATGCCAAACACTCCAAGAGTTGTCATGACAGAAATACATTTATTCAGCAAGTATGTACTAAATTGTGACAGTAAAGATATTTTCATTGTTACAAATTATTTCTGTTTCAAATAAAATGCTGTTCTTTTGAACTATCTATTTACCAAAGAATCCTGGGGAATGGGGGATGGTTTCCCAAAAAAATATTAAGCAGTTCAAGTGTGTGATAGGGACCCGTGCTGTCACAAGAAGAATCACACGAGATGTAAACACAGGAACGATGCTTGCATCCAAAAACATGTTTATTGCAAGCAGATGTGCACAGTGTGCAAATAAATATGGTTAAGACTAAGAGCATAAATAAAACAAAGCTTATTATTAAAAACAGTCTATTGAGGCTGGAGTTTTACTGCGCTCAAGCAGCGCTACAATAACCTTGTTCAGATTTACACCAAAACCACAATCCGTCCACTAGTCCCTTGCTACTAGAGAGAGCCATCATACATACACATCTTTCCCACTCTTACTAAGTGGAACATTAACTCACCATATGATAAGTACATAATACGATTAAAAACAACATCAGTAAATGCAATAAAAAGGACAGATTCAACCAAAACATACATTTGCACAAACATTTCCATAAATTACCTAAAATGAGCGCAGCCCTACAGGTTCTTGATTTCTTTAAGGCCACGCCCACTCAGATAAAACACGAAATGTAAACCAGCAAACCCCATGAAATATTATAAAATGCATAAGAATGATAAGAACACAATAAAAACAGTGATGAAAGACAACTTCAACTGTTTTCAACATTGATAATAATAATAAATGTTTCTTGAGCAGCAAATCAGCATATTAGAATGATTTCTGAAGGATCATGTGACACTGAAGACTGGAGTCATGATGCTATGACAGGAATAAATAAAATTTTAATATATATTAAAATAGAAATTTTTTTTTTTTTTTTTTTTTTTAACTATTAAATTCAAGATGAGAACTTAAAAAATATAAAAGCAGTTTCCAAAATTTGCTTTTAAAAACATTCATTAGCATATTCACTTTCTTTAATTTCCATTTTGCATGCTAGAATTAAATCTCTTGAACATTTGGGATGGAAATTCTTTTTTTTTCTCCGATATTCTAATTACTTGCATAAATTAAATTCACAACTTGAATGGGCAAATTAGCCAGTTAATCCCAACCTGCGCCATATTTGTTTGTCAATAACCAAAGACTTACATTTGCATCTGTTTATCACCCAAAGCTTCAGAACACTTGTAGTCCACAGGTCATATGGACTTTATAGTATTTTTTTAGAGCTTAGAATTCCTGTGAACAGCAGTTAAATGGAAAATATCTATTTGAAGATAGTTTACTTTCTGTGATGAGCTGAAAATGAACAGCGTACGGGTATGGAATGACATGAGGGTGAGAAAATAATGACAGAATTGTTATTTTTGAGTGAACTATTCCTTTCAATATATCCTAAATGGCAACAATGTCATTTATTAATCAGCGTATTTTTCCAAGCGTAGCCTCACCCCAGATGGCATTTGAATAATTGTCATACAAACAGATGCATTGTTTTCTCTCATTATATTTGGCTTTGTGACATTATTTTTCCATTTAAAAAAATTAGCATGAGCTTCAAATCGTCGCTTGTAGGGCAAAGAGGTGGTGATGAATTTGTCTGAAGTGTGCCGAGAAAGCCAAGGTGACTTCTCACTGAATCGCTGATCATAAAATATACGAATCTTTATCCGGGTAAATCGGCAAAGACATCAATTTATAACGCTGAAGCTGTTGTTTTCTCAATCCCAGTGAAAAATGGAGCATGTCAAGATGTTGACATTGAGAATGTTTCTCTCTCTCTCTCGCTGTCCTCCCTTTCGCTTTCATATGCAGGAGGCACAGTCTGTGACCCATCTGGTTGTCACAGTAACCTCAGGGAATCTTGTAAGATAATTAGCTAGGCGCTGGACGTGCCTCATAATTTGGCACGACAGTGTGACCTGGTGAAAAGGAATGCGGTGAACCCGATTTGCCATGCTGGAGGTGGAGTGTGTGCCCTTTGACCTCTGTGCCCTGACGGGGCCAAAGGTCAGTCCACTAGCCTGAACCCTGCGACAAGACAATTGATGTCCCGTTGCAATTTAATAATGAGGATCGCATCCGTAGCACACGCCCGCTACTGGATTGATTGTCGTTCTTTCCAGGAATTGCACAAGCTGCCATTCTCGGTTCGAAGGTCTCCTCGCAGGACCCCGGTGCAACTGTTGTCCTTCCATCTGTTTTGACTCATCTCCTCCTGTTCATCAGTCTCCCTGTCTGTGACCCGCGCTGCTGTCTCCGACAGCGCTATGCATTTAAATTGGAATTGAAACGTAGCGACTTGTGCAGTCTAAACACAGCCTCGGACCTGAAGGCATTTAGATGCAAAGTGAGTTCTCCGGCCGCCTGTCAGGGATGATGCTGGTGCATATTGACTATATGGAGGGCAACAGGTTTTTTTATTTACTTATCGCAGATGAATATTGACATGGGGATTTCTGTGCAGATCTTTTATTTATAAAGTCTTGCGAAACCAACAAATTCACAGCATAACATCCTGTGTTATAACTAGGTGCGATGCGATAATTTGCCTGTACACACTGACTGCAAAACTGTTGCACACGTGACACAAATTGATTTGTAAATGGCTGGCAACGGTTTTTACATGTAAGAGCTTTTATAGTGAATGGTAGGATGTTACATAAAGTGTTTGTATTAAAATACTGGAAAAAGTACTTTTGGCAACACTTTATTTTAATGTGATGTAGTTACATGTTACTACATGTACTTACTATAGTAATAACAGTAAATTATGCATAATTACTTGTAACTAACCCTAACTGTATCTCTATAGTAAGTACATGTAGTTAATTAATATTACTCGGTACTTATTTGAGTAAATATAATGAAACTACGTCACCTTTAAATAAAATTTAACTGTACTTTTTTCCTTCATCAAGAGTTGCTTAAAGTTCCCTGCTTCAAGCAAGTAATGCTACTGTTCCTATTTACTAATTTTTTTACACTCATTTGGCACTTGGCCAGTACTTATTTTGAGCCAGGTACATTTTTACCGCTTTGTATTTGCTGTACAAGCAAGTGCAAACAAGTTTATAGTTATGAAAAAGTGAAATAAAATAATAAAATATTTTTATTTAATTTTATTGTATTTATTTTTTATTAAATTTAAAATTAAGAGATTGTATTCGTTTTGTTTTATTTTTATTTTATTTTTTTAGAAATTTGACATTAAGCAATAAAGAGTTCGTTTGATGAATGGCCTCTATGAGGTGAGTTAATGGTTCACACATTTTATTTATTTTGTCACTAATTTTATTTTATTTAATTGTTCTAATAAAAATAAAGAAATGTTGATTTTTATTTTATTACTTTTTACTTTTTTTAAGAAATTAAGAGATAAAGAATTTGTTTGGAAAAAAAAAAAGTGCTTAAAGGTACCCTAGAACTTTTTTTTAAAAGATGTAATATAAGTCTAAGGTGTCCCCTGAATGTGTCTGTGAAGTTTCAGCTCAAAATACCCCATAGATTTTTTTTAAATTAATTTTTTTAACTGCCTATTTTGGGGCATAATTAGAAACGAGCCGATTTCAGGTTGCGGCCCCTTTAAATCGCGCGCTCTCCGCCCCCTCCCGAGCTCTCGACTCTATCACAGCATAAACAAAGTTTACACAGCTAATATAACCCTCATACTGAATGCATGCGTCGGATTATGTGAGTATTGTATTTATTTGGGTGTTTACATTTGATATTGAATGAGTTTGAGGCTATGCTCTGTGGCTAACGGCTAACACTACACTTTGGAGAGATTTATAAAGAATGAAGTTGTGTTTATGCATTATACAGACTGCAAGTGTTTAATAATGAAAATAGCGATGGCTCTTGTCTCCGTGAATACAGTAAGAAACGATGGTAACTTTAACCACATTTAACAGTACATTAGCAACATGCTAACGAAACATTTAGAAAGACAGTTTACAAATATCACTAAAAATATCATGTTATCATGGATCATGTCAGTTATTATTGCTCCATCTGCCATTTTTCGCTGTTGTCCTTTCTTGCTTACCTAGTCTGATTATTCAGCAGTGCACATCCAGACGTTCTGCCCTTGTGTAATACTAACTGCCCTTGTGTAATGCCTCAATCATGGGCTGGAATATGCAAATATTGGGGGCGTACACCCCGACTGTTACGTAACAGTCGGTGTTATGTTGAGATTCGCCTGTTTTCCGGAAGTCTTTTAAACAAATGAGATTTATATAAGAAGGAGGAAACAATGGAGTTTGAAACTCAGTGTATGTCTTTTCCATGTACTGAACTCTTGTTATTTAACTATGCCAATATAAATTCAATTTTTAATTCTAGGGCACCTTTAATGTTCATAAATACATTTGAAGCATCTGTATGAACTCTACATGCCCTATCATACACCCGGCGCAATGTGACGGCAGGCGCGCCGCAAGTGTTTTTTGCTAGTTTCAGCCCAACACAGTTATCATTTTCACGTCCGGCGCCATTTTGTTTAAATAGCAAATGCACTCGCGGCCATCTGTTCGTCCCATGGGCGTGCTGGTCTGAAAACGAGGTGTGTTCAGGTGCATTGTTGGCGTGTTGCTATTTTGAGGCAATTGAAAACGACTGCGCCATTGACCAACAAAACCTGATCTAAAGTCAATTAGACAAAATAATTGTTTTTGTTATTTAAAGGGTGCGTTAGTAATATGTGCCTCTACGCGGGTGCACAGCAAGCGTACAATCTGCTTGTTACACACACAGGGACGCGCAACAGCACCCAAACATGCCAAATATTAAAAATAAAAGGATGACATTGTAAAAGATTATTATTGTCTACATAAAGATAAAAATGCCTACATGTCATAATGGATAGTCATTGGGTGTATCAGAATTACCAATTTGCAGTAATGACAAATTAAATGGTCCCACTTTATATTAAGTGCCCATAACTAGTATGTACTTACATCAAAAAATAAGTACAATGTACTTATTGGGTTCATATTGAATTGCAAAACACTTTTGCTGCTATTGAGGTGGGATACGGGTAAGGTTAGGGAAAGCTTTGGTGGTATGGGTAGGTTTAAGGGTAGGGGTAAGGTGTAAGGGATGGGTCAACAGTGTAATTATAAATGTAATTACAGAAATTACAGATGTGTTTTTAAAATATAATTACAATGTAAAAACATGTATGTACACAATAAGTGCATTGTATCAAATGATTAATGTAAATGTAAGTACATAGTAGTTAAGGCCACTTAATATAAAGTGGGACCAATGAAATTGGCTAATTACTTGACCAATCGTGGCAATACACACATGTATTTAAACAGGTTGAGGGTGTCTATATTCCGGCATGTAAATAGCAATCCGCCATGTTGCAAGCACAACTGGCTTTTAAAGGAAATGGGAGATGACACTCTGATTGAATTATTGCATGTTACACCCAAAACACACCCATGACTCATTAAGAGACTAGGTACAACCCTTTTGGACACACCCATTTTTTCTGTTGTTAAACTAACAAAAGTGGATTCGGACATGCCCTAAGTGCACCTGCGCCATGCGCTTCAGACAATGCACTCGGATTGTTAAAATAGGGCCCTATATATAGGACACTACATGTTATTGCACAGCGTTATAATTGTTACTTTTAATATTATTACACATTACATTGAGTTACCTCTACAAATATTACATTACTTGTTATGCCACGTAATTCATTTGCTACTTTTTCTCACTGTCAACATGCTGTGGCTGTCCTAACAGTAGGGTCATGCTAGGCTTGCTTTTTTATTCAAACTGGTATTGTTTTTGTTAGTATTTGTCTTCTCAACATTGTTTGCAGACAGCATCTTTCATTATGATGGGAGTCATGTTACACTTGTTGTGGTTTGCAAACTGCATAGGGCTAGTATGATTATATTTTGAGAAACAGAAAGTATTCACTTTGACTTTGTCGCTCGTGCACACTTCCATTCTACTATCTCCATGAAAGTAGTTGATCTGAAAGGCAAAATGAATTGTGTTAGTTTCTCAGCAATAATGAAAATGCAATGCGTACTTGTGTTATGAATGGCATAGTTAGAAGCATTTGTGTGTGTTTTTCTGGACTGCAGTGTTCTTTGTCTCTACCTCACTGAGATGGGAAACCAAATCCTCAGATTCTCACTCTTCTTCCTCATCGGAATCCCATCCCCCCTTGTGTTTCTTATCTCTCAGTCTCTTTGTCTCTCACCTCATTGTGCTATCTGTGTTGGTCTGGGCATGCACAGATTAATTGATAGTGTGATTACCAGTGACACAGTAAAGAAAAAAGCACATAATCTCTCTCATGACATGCATCTTTCCTGAATAGCAATCGAACATCAGCGAAGACCTGATACAGATTACACTGACTCCCAGGAGAGTGTCATCGTCTGTCCGCCACTCCCTACCTCAGCACGTATCCTCTCTCTCGTGCTTTCACACGAGGCAGCAGAATCAATCAATATGGCCGTCAAGGCGAATGGCACAGCTTAGTCTTCTGGGAGCCGGCGGCAGGTGACTTTGAGACCGTGGGGTCCATGCTAATGAAATTGTGAGTGCCTTCAGATGGGAGACGTTGAATCAATCAGTTTCATCTTCTGTTTACACATCACCTGAGAATGTGTATGAAATGCTCAGCTTTTTTTTTTTTTTTTTAACTCTACTCAGGAAATGTAATCATATAGCTGTTCGTTTACTGATAGGTGAAGTAAATAGAAAAAGGATGAGGTTTTAGAGGTCATACAGTCTGTTATATTCTCTCAGTCATACTTTTTTAACTTCAATTTAACCTCATATTTGTGCTCAATCATGTTTTTGCCGCAGTCATTTTTTATATATAGTATTTCAGGTGTTTTATTCCTTAATAAATATCATTGGTGTGAATTTATTCCTTGTTAGGTTGGATCTTATGTTTTCAACCACAATTTACTATATGTTTAATACACAATTCTTTATTCTGAATACAAAAGGCACTTTTTATAGCTTTTTATAGTTGCTGACGTTCCAGACCTGTGAAAATCATTCAGTTTTTATTGATGTTGAAGAGCCCTCACAGTGCTGAAGACAAAGGCACACAAGTTGCTGGTGTTGTATTACAGCTAGTTAATCTGCTCTTATCTTGATGTAAGTGGTCTCCCTTAGGGCACGTTTCGCACTGGAATTGAGGGGTCATTATTTTTGACAAAAATCAAGTTAACTGGTCCCTAATTTCTCGGCTGTTTCCCGTTCCTGCCTCGCCCTAAAATTCAGACAGCTGCCTTTTCAGTATCTCACAATGCTGCTATTGTGCAGCTTCCACATCACATACATTACAATGGATTTTACTGTACTCGGCAAGTCAAGTAGTGAGAAAGCTATGGGTTGCAATAATGAACTAAATGCAAATTGTACTAGCTAATAAATGAATCAATGATTGTGTAGTCAAGGTGTGTATGGGATGGTAACAAAAGTTCAGAGCTGGTGACCGAAAGGTCCAATACATGAGCTAGTCAACCAATGCGATTGTGTTCAAACATTTAAAGGGTTAGTTCACCCAAAAATGAAAATAATGTCATTTAGTACTCACCCTCATGTCGTTCTACACCCGTAAGGCCTTCATTCATCTTCGGAACACAAATTAAGTTATTTTTGATGAAATCCGATGTCTCAGTGAGGCCTCTATAGACAGCAATGCCATTGATCTTCTCAAGATCCAGAAAGGTACTCAAAACATATTTAAAACAGTTCATGTGACTACAGTGGTTCAATCTTATTATAAAGCGACCAGAACTTTTTGTGCACCAAAAAAAACTAAATAATGACTTTTTAACGATATCTAGTGATGGTCGAATTCAAAACACTGCTTCAAATCTTGTTTCGAATTAGTGATTTGGTCAGGTGAAATCACCTCACAAAAGATTCAAAGCAGTGTTTTGAAATCATCCATCACTAGATATCGTTGAAAAGTTGTTTTTTTTGGTGCGAAAAAAGTTTTCTCATCACTTTACAATATTAAAGGTGCCCTAGAATTAAAAATTTAATTTATATTGGCATAGTTAAATAACAAGAGTTCAGTGCATGGAAATGACATACAGTGAGTCTCAAACTCCATTGCTTCCTCCTTCTTATATAAACCTCATTTGTTTAAAAGACCTCCGAAGAACAGGCGAATCTCAACATAACACCGACCGTTACGTAACAGTCGGGATCATTAATATGTACGCCCCCAATATTTGCATATGTCAGCCCAATGAGCCCATGATCGAGGCATTACACAAGGGCAGCCAGTATTAACGTCTGGATGTGCACAGCTGAATCGTCAGACTAGGTAAGCAAGCAAGCGAAAAATGGCAGATGGAGCAATAATAACTGACATGATCCATGATATCATGATATTTTAGTGATATTTGTAAATTGTCTTTCTAAATGTTTCGTTAGCATGTTGCTAATGTACTGTTAAATGTGGTTAAAGTTACCATCGTTTCTTACTGTATTCACGGAGACAAGAGAGCCGTCGCTATTTTCATTTTTAAACACTTGCAGTCTGTATAATTCATAAACACAACTTCATTCTTTATAAATCTCTCCATCAGTGTAGCATTAGCCGTTAGCCAAGGAGCACTATCAAACTCATTCAGAATCAAATGTAAACCTCCAAATAAATACTATATTCACATAATCCGACGCATACATGCAGTATGCATGACGAACACTTTGTAAAGATCCATTTTGAGGGTTATATTAACTGTGTAAACTGTGTTTATGCTGGTTAAAGCAAGCGTGAGCTCCGGGACGGGGAGCACGAGAATTAAAGGGGCCGCAACCTATATATCGGTGCATAGTTAACGATGCCCCAAAATAGGCAGTTAAAAAAATGAATAAATA
Source organism: Megalobrama amblycephala (assembly GCF_018812025.1). Classification (NCBI taxonomy): domain Eukaryota; kingdom Metazoa; phylum Chordata; class Actinopteri; order Cypriniformes; family Xenocyprididae; genus Megalobrama; species Megalobrama amblycephala. The sequence continues at coordinate 6,629,058 of NC_063055.1, read as the reverse complement.
AAAAATCTATGGGGTATTTTGAGCTGAAACTTCACATTCACATTCAGGGGACACCTTAGACTTATATTACATCTTGTAAAAAAACGTTCGATGGCACCTTTAAGGTAGAACCACTGAACTCACATGAACTGTTTTAAATATGTTTTCACTAGCTTTCTGGATTAGTTCAATGGTATTGCAACATATCTGAATTAGTTCAATGGTAATAAATGACATTATTTTCATTTTTGGGTGAACTAAACCTTTAATACTAAATAGTAGTTTACTGAAAGTTCATTGGACAAAGCTAACCGACTACTTAGTCACTAGTAATGATGATATCAACTAAACAGGCAAATCATGTGAAAGCAAAGCAAGGATGGTATTCCAATAAGGTGTGCCTCAGGGGAATGGTACGGGTCCATTTATATTTCAAAAGATCTTTTTATCAGTTTTGACAATAATAACATATACTCTCAGGAAAACATATAAGGTACTTACATGTTCTGGCACTACCTTTTCAGTTGTTTACTTATTTAACACTGTGACATGGCATGTCTCTCATATTTGACTATATTTTCTTGACCACTTTTCTGTTGTGTGGCACTCAAGAATCAGTAATGCACAGCTATAGCTTGAACATAGATTTGAAACATCTGCTTGTACAGTACATCATCTGTCAAACAAAAGATAAATATGCTAGTCCCCACCAAAACATCATAACCACCTGCTTTCTGTCTGTACTTCTTAATTTTAGTCATGAAAAAAAACGTCTGTACTTAGTGTGCTTTTTGCTCGGCTGAAGCGAAATCCAAAGAAATTCACATTTTTTTCCAAGAAGAGAGAGGTGTGCAAAATACTCGAAATGAGTCCACGAGCGTAAGTGTTGCTAAGCGCCGCTGACCCCTTAGAGACAGACACCGGCCGTGTTACCGGGGAAACGTACCGCCAAAGGACTTTTTTACACAATGCCCAAGTTCTGAACCAGGCTCTTGATGGAGAGGGCCCTCACAAAGAACCCCATTATCCTCGATGCAGGGTAGCGGAAGCTTTTTGAATAAAAACACTTACATGTTATTTTTGTCAGGCATTTTGAACCACCTCACCCTCATTATTCTATTATTCTCATCAAGTGCTCAATCAGCCATTAGCCGTTTTATTCCGTTCTACCGAGAGAAGTGTGTTTTAACGATCACCTGGGTTGCATGTGAACAGTTTTCGCCTGACTATGGCCAAAAAAAGTTTCTTAGGTAATGGTTTCGGTGCGGTCACGGGTGTTCTCTGCTTCTTGCACCAGTCTCTGTAAACTCTAAATGCTATTAGGTTGCCGTGTGGATGCAGGTGGGCATTATTAAAATAAATTGATCAACTAATGCGGTGATCAATCTACTGTATATGTCCCAGGCGTAATGCATCACATTAACTGCGCCCTGAGCTTCTCTTGTATTAAGAGGCTCAGCTGCGCTAGAACCTCCGAATGAAGAAAGAATGATACGCCAGAAAAAATGCTTTGGTTTGCCTTAGGTCAGCGCATCCTCCTCATTTATGGTGACACACGTTGCTTGCGCATCCATGTGGCTGCCTTTCCTTATCCTCCTAGCTTTGGGAGAACCACTTGCGCCATTATTTATTTCCAGTGGCTCTCGACCAAACCAAATCACATCATAGTTGGACTGACAGAGAGTGTATCTTTTATCATAACCCAGAATTCCCCTCTCCCAACCTAGAAATTAGCCCATGACGCAACATTCGGTGAAGTGAATTATATGCTGTTATTACTGGACTGTCGTTAGTAATGGGATAGCTATGATTCAGTAATTAGGTTACCATAAAGTAATGCCGCACACACAGCGGGCTCATTTTGTTCATACCATAATAACTTAATTAAATGTACAGGTCCTCCATCATTAAGTTATATTGATTTTCATTCTGTCACTCGAAGAAGACCCCATTGACAGGTCAACTGGAGCCGAGCGTATCCAGAGAGATGAGGTCTGTGAAAACATCTTTTTAACAATAAAATCCTATTAAAGACTAAATACTTAGTTCCACCGAGTTCCACTTGAATTAATTGCAATCACTTAATTTCAAGAGAAGCCTGCATTTTCGAGAAGCAGCATTTTTTCCCCCCGAGTCAATATCTCTGGTTATTCATCATAGCTGCTGCCATAAACGGTAGCACAGTATTAACTTAGCTCCAATAAGTAGATTATTGAGCACACCAATTTTTAAGAGTGGTCTCTTAAAAAACCCTCGTGCCGCTAGCAGATATTATAGCCTTTGATTAAACGTGCAAACGGGATTGAAATGTACCCCAAGGATGTGAACAAAACTAAATCAAAATGGTGGAAATGGCCTTTATTCCTATTATAGCACCCGTCCTGGGTTGTGTTTTGCACATTCAGGGCTGCTGATAAATTGAGGACGGTTTTAGAGGTAAGATTACCTTGCTGTCGTTTGCCAGTCATTTCCAGTGAGGCCTCTGACAGAACCAGGCCAGGCTGTCTACACATAACACACTGCGATACAGTGGGAAGACAAGCCGGAGGAAAATCAATTCACTTCTGGCAGAGATAAGCGGTATTGTATGGGCAAACACAAAGGCTTCCACCCATTTACACACGCCAGCTAATCTCCTCAAAGCTCAAACCTTTCACCAGAGGAGAAGCAATAGGCAAGAATATATATATATATATATATATATATATATATATATATATATATATATATATATATATATATATATATATATATATAAAATTTATAACAAAAGTGTATGTGTATCATATATATATAACTTTTTTATTTTTATATATTAATATATAAATACTTTTATTTTTTTATGCTTAAAAATTACATTTTTTAATCTAATTAATTACATGATGTAGTGATTAATTAATCAAATTAATTGCAAATTAATCGCACATCAAATTTGGCTGAGAAATTACCCCCAATAGGTTATTCAAAGTCATTATTGTGTAAAGCATCAAATAGACATCACAAAAAAAGTAGCTTCAGAAAGAAATATTTTATTTGATTCAACATAGAATTTGTTGCACAAACTTTTAAATAAGACTCTAAATAAGAAACTAAAACTGCCAGTAGGTGGTGTTAAATGTCTTAATGAGTAAGTCATTCATTCATTCATTCGATTTGTTCAAACATTCAATTGATTCAGGAGTGAAGTAACTGGTTCTCTTTATGAATGAGCCATTGAATCATTTGTTCACTGGATTCGTTCAAAATGCGGATTCAGAAATGAAACGGTGCTGTGTGTTGCTCGGAGACGAACAGTTCTGCTTTGTCTTTATATTTTCGTTGGTAAAATTTAACAAAAACAGACATTATTGAGTCTAAAATAATTAACTTCTTATTTATTGAACTGTTGTATAAAATTAGTATCACATTTGCACTTGTGCAATTCAAACAAAAATGGCACTCGTGATATTGCGCTATTACTCGTATGATATAGCTTCACTATTTCATATGATATAAATATGAGACAAAAACTCAAACTTGGACATTTTTGCCCCCATATCTTTAATTTTAGGGTCATTCAGAAAACACAAATATATTTCACAAAGATATATGATTTATAAAAAAATGTCTCATTAGGCCTCCTTCATGCAGTGTTCATTAAATAAATATTTAAATAGTCCCATACAATTTGACAATTGATGTAAGAATTGTTTTAGAAAAACATCCGTTCTGCTCTTGTTTCATAAAAAAGTCCTATCGGACAAAATTAACTAGCAATAAAGAAATTTTAATTTGTTGAATGCATAATTTTACTGACATGTTCTATGGAAATACAGTTCGATATCTCTACCATTCATATGCTTGTGAGATTTTTTTTGCACCATTTTATAAAATGCATTAGAAATTCAGGCCTTTTTTCATTATGTCTTGACTTCATAATAGCTCAACAAATTCCAAGATAAGTTAATGATGTTGAAGTCGTGACCTCTGCGACCTATATGCCAGTATGCGGGTTGCCTGTAATTGACCCCAATTAAGATGCCCAGGACCCCAGCAGCTGTGTCTCATAGAGATGTATGACTGCTGGGTGCCTGGCGTCAACAGGTTGAGTGAGGTTTAGTTCAGCTTTTCACCACCTTTTCCACTGCAGAGCTCGCTTGAATTCCTCCCAGATATTTTCCCCCCAGAACAGCTGCAGAAAGATTCGGGCTTACCGCACACACCACTGAGGGCCATTTTCCACTCTTCGGGGCCTCTCGGACTGCTGGGGAACGATGTGGCACTGCTTGTTTTCTCTGTTGTGATTTATCTGGGCTGTACGGCTGAATGAACGCTGATGTAACAGCTGACGTTTCAATCGGCCCTAATGACCGGCCAAGGCATGAGGTTTCGTCGAGGCAGGGTGTTCTTTCGCCTTTTTCCAAAATAGATTTTGGTTTGGCCATAAATGGAAATAAATGCAGTGCAGTTTGCACTGCTTAGGGGGAATTGAGTAAGAATGAATAGCGTTGTTTATTTGCACTTTGGCTATGTCATTTTAGTGCTCGATTTGCAAAAAGAATCATGCAAATCAGGTAAAGGTGCCCACAATTGAACAGCGTAAATCCATATCTTGCATATTAAGTCAATAAGATGCAGGTTTTGCACTGAAATATACCACATGATAAACTGTTTAGTGAATAAACTAATTTGAAGCGCATCATTCATAAACCCCTTGTTATGTAAACTGAGCCAGTTTGTGTAAGACAGTTCAGACACAAGTGTGTTGATTTGTGCACTGAAATACACCATGTGCTGAACTGTTTAGTCAGTTAGTCCCTGAGTTTTTCATAGTCTTTCAAATGGCATGATCCCATGTTTATCAGGGAAAACAAAAGTAAAAGTGCTGTTGTGGTGGTTCGTAATGCTGAATCTGGAGCTTTGCTCTGTTAAGTTTACTTGTGTTCTCTTGGACTTCCCGTCTCATCTTGAAGTCTCTTAAGCAAGCAGCCACCGATCGATCGAGTCTGATCAGCGATATTCTCTCGGGGTTGCGTTGGCTAAGTGCTCTCAGTGTTGTTGCTAATTAAAACCCAGACAGTAAAAACCACCGTCACCTGCTTTCTGCTCCACATGACGAGCTGCAGCCGCATGCCGGAGATGCGCCGTATCAGGACTTAATGAGCATTTTCTCTGCTAACTTGATTTTTACAGCATTTATATGTGTGCATGTTCAATTTATTCATTTAATTATATGTATATTGTATTGTATTGTATTATATGTATATGTATATTTAGTATGTTATACTGAATAACATTTTAGTGGGTGTCATCTGTAAATCATGGTAAAAAAATGTATGGTATTTAATTTTTGCTCAGAAAAAAAAAAATTTAACAGGATGCATTCTGATGTATTGAAAAACAAGTCAAAGCTATATTACACTTATTGTTTTGATGCTTGAAAACCCTTTTTTGTCTTTCGCCCATATATATATATGTGTGTGTGTGTGTGTGTGTATGTATATATATATATATATATATATATATATATATATATATATATATATATATATATATATATATATATATATATATACACACACGTGTATGTATGTGTGTGTACATTATTATTTAAACTATCAGTGTGTGTATGTATATATATTTTAAAAAATTCAGTGTTTGTGTGTGTAGATGTATATAAAGACTATGTATATAAACTATCAGTATGTATACACACACACACATACATATATTTAAATGTATATATTCTGTTCTCTCTTTTTTAGTATGGCCTCATCAACAATAAAATAAGTACTTGCGAAGAGAATAAAACGATTGCGTTGTCGTCATCTGTAGTCATGCTCTTTGTCAATGTGATGTTCAGATGATCTCAGTCGTGATTGGACGCATTTTCCAGGAGTGCTGTGGAGTGTGCAGAAAATTATAGATCTGGATTTAAGCTAATTTCCATTGGGTCAGGAAAGATGTTATCAGGATTGATTCTGAGCAGTGCAGGTGGAGAAAGTGCCACGATAACATCATCATCTGTAATTGTCTCTTGAGACCGTCACATGATATCAGCGGTGATTGGGCATATTTTGGCAGTAGTGCTGTTAAGTTTGCAAATGATTGTTTTTCTTGTGTCAAGAAAGATGTTATCAGTGCCAGTTGACACAGAGGGTGGAGTATAAACCTTTTTTCTCATATAGATGTTGTTTCTGTTACTTTTTTCTCGCAGTACTGGTATGACGGGAATGAGATGGGAGACCTGCCTGTGGATTTCTCCATCGTGTGGGATGGTGACTTTCCCATCGACAAGCCGTCATCCATGCGAGGTAAGAAATCACACGCTTCACCTTAAGCCCCCTAGTGGCATTTCAAAAGCTAAAGAGAAGAAATATTGAAGTTATCCTCTCTACATTCATATTTTATCGACAATCCCAGTGTCCTCTTGATGTGGGACGGTGTTACCTTTTGTGTAAAGTGGAACTTAATGCATCTTTTATTTTATTTTATCTGGATTTCACAGTCTGCTCAAACACACTTAGTCTTCCGGGTGTTCTCTCAGTCGCCGTGGCATAATTTATTAATATCAGGGCGCCTGCCTGCTTCAGCCTTATA